>NC_142931.1:121730621-121815621 GCF_046866305.1 Octopus bimaculoides
TATATATATATATATAATATATATATATATATATATATAATATATATATGTATATATATATATATATATATATATATATATATATATATATATATATATATATATGTATATATATATATATATATATATATATATATATATATATATATATATATATATATATATATATATATATATATATATATATATATATATATATATGTATATATATATATATATATATGTATATATATATATATATATATATATATATATATGTATATATATATATATATATATATGTATATATATATATATATATATATATATATATATATGTATATATATATATATATATGTATCATCATCATCATCATCATCGTTTAACGTCCGCTTTCCATGCTAGCATGGGTTGGACGATTTGACTGAGGACTGGTGAAACCGGATGGCAACACCAGGCTCCAGTCTGATTTGGCAGAGTTTCTACAGCTGGATGCCCTTCCTAACGCCAACCACTCAGAGAGTGTAGTGGGTGCTTTTACGTGTCACCCGCACGAAAACGGCCACGCTCGAAATGGTGTCTTTTATGTGCCACCCGCACAAGCCAGTCCAGGGGCACTGGCAACGATCTCGCTCGAAAATCCTACAGGAGCCAGTCAGGCGGTACTGGCAACGGCCACGCTCAAAATGGTGCATCTCATGTGCCACCCGCACAAGAACCAGTCCAGGGGCACTGGCAACGATCTTACTTGGCTTGCCGGGTCTTCTCACGCACAGCCCATTTCCAAAGGTCTCGGTCCGTAGTCATCGCCTCGGTGAGGCCCAATGTACGAAGGTCTTGCCTCACCACCTCAGCCCAGGTCTTCCTGGGCCTACCTCTTCTACGGGTTCCCTCAACTGTTAGGGTGTGGCACTTTTTCACGCAGCTATCCTCCTCCATTCTCACCACATGTCCATACCAGCGCAATCGTCTCTCTTGCACGCCACAACTGATGCTTCTAATGTTCAGCTTTTCTCTCAAGATACTTACACTCTGACGGGTATTCACATTGACATTACACATCCAACGGAGCATACTGGCTTCATTCCTTGCGAGCTTACGTATGTCCTCAGCAGTTACAGCCCATGTTTCACTGCCATGTAGCATGGTTGTTCGTACGCATGCGTCATACAGTCTGCCTTTTACTCTGAGTGAGAGTCCCTTTGTCGCCAGCAGGGGTAAGAGCTCTCTAAACTTTGCCCAGGCTATTCTTATTCTAGCAGCTACACTTTCAGCGCACCCACCCCCACTACTAACTTGGTCGCCCAGATAGCGGAAGCTATCGACTACCTCTAGTTTTTCACCCTGGAATGAGATAGAAGTTGTTTCCTGTTTGTTTGCAGTCTTTATTGCACCTGAACATCTGCCACAAACAAAAACTAACTTGCTAGTTAACCTGCCTTTGATGTTGCTGCACCTCTTATGTGTCCATAGCTTGCACCGGGTACATCTTATAGAGTTACTACCTACTCCTTTTCTACATACTGAGCAGGGCCATCTACCTGAAGGGGTTTGTGTTTTATCTACCTTCCTACTTATTAGGATTTTGGTTTTAGCTAGGTTGACTCTAAGGCCCTTCAATTCTAGACCTTGCTTCCACACCTGAAACTTCTCCTCTAGTTCTGATAGTGACTCCGCAATTAGGGCAAGGTCATCAGCATAGAGGAGCTCCCAGGGGCAACCTGTCTTGAACTCCTCTGTGATTGCCTGGAGGACTATGGTAAATAATAGGGGGCTGAGGACGGAACCTTGGTGGACCCCTACCTCTACCCGGAATTCATTGCTGTACTCATTTCCAACCCTCACCTTACTGGCCGCATCTCTGTACATGGCTCGCACAGCTCTCACTAGCCATTCTTCTATCCCAAGTTTCCTCATTGACCACCAGATAAGGGATCGGGGGACCCTGTCAAAGGCTTTCTCCATGTCAACGAAAGCCAGGTACAGAGGTTTATCCTTGGCTAGGTATTTCTCTTGCAACTGTCTCACTAGAAATAAGGCATCAGTAGTGCTTTTACCTGGCACGAACCCAAACTGCATCTCATCTAAATTGATTCGCTCCCTAATTAGTTGGGCTATGACCCTCTCTGTAACTTTCATAACCTGATCTAACAGCTTGATGCCTCTGTAATTATTTGTATCTAAAGCGTCCCCTTTACCTTTGTAGCAGTTGACTATGATGCTGCTACACCAGTCATAGGGTATGACTCCTTCGTGTATCACCTGGTTCGTAATACGGGTGACTAGGCTATAGCCAACACTGCCAGATATTTTGAGCATCTCTGCAGTGATTCCTGATGGGCCGGGGGCTTTCCCGGTCTTCATACTCTTAATTGCTTTATCTACCCTGGTACTATCAACTCGGATAGCTGGTCCCTCTATTGGGTCGGCATAAGGCAGGCTCTCTTTCTCCCATTCATTCTCTTTATTAAGCAATCTATCGTAGTGGCATCTCCAGACCTCTTTCTTTGCATCCTCATTTAATGCAAGCGTACCATCATCCATGCGAACACATTTCTCTCCTACAACATCACTATTCTCTCTCCTACACTGTCTTGCAACCCGAAATACCTCGAGTCTTTGGTCCTCACGGCGCAGAACATTGGCAAATCTTTCCTTATCTGCTTCCCCTCTGGCTAAATAAACCTGTCGCCTAGCCTCCCTTCTGGCACATTGGTACAATTCCCTGCTACCACCGTTCTTCCAGTCCTTCCAAGCTTGTTTCTTTTGTCTAATAGCCCTGTCTACCTCCTTGTTCCACCACCACGTTACTCTGGGTTGGGAGGGGACCTTACACCACCCACAAATCTGGTCGGTGGCTTTCAACAGGTTGTCCCGCAGAAATCTCCAATTGTCTTCCACGTTGTATGATGCTATATCCCCTTCTATTTCGTTAAATGCTTCAAGTAACTTGTCTCTAAGTCTCTGTCCGTTTGCAGGGTCTTTAAGCTTCCACACCCTTCTTCTCCAAGCCTGTCTAATTCTGGGCACCCATTTTGCCTTGATCCCAAAGTCGCTAACTACTAATCTATGTTGTGGGGTACATTCTTCGCCAGGGTAGGTTTTGGCATTTATAAGCCGCCCTCTTTCCCTATTTCTGGCGAGGATGTAGTCGATTTGGCTAGAGTGTCTGCCGGAGCGGTAGGTGACTAGGTGACTGGCAGGTTTCCTGAAGTTGGTATTGCAGACCATAAGATTGGTTGCATCACAGAACTCCAGCAGTCTGGTTCCCTCCTCGTTGCGGGAACCGAAGCCATAGCCTCCATGTATGCCATGGAAGCCCCCAGCACGACGTCCGACATGACCGTTGAAGTCTCCAGCCACAAAGAGAAGGTCCCTGTCACTCGTCGACGAGGTAGTTTGCAAGAGGGTGTCATAGAATTGGTCTTTCAGACCATCTGGTAGCCCAGGTTGAGGTGCATAGGCTGAGATGACAGTAGCTAATCTATGATGAAGCACTAGTCTGATCTTAAGTACTCTGTCACTTACTCTAACGACCTCGATTACCTTATCCACCCATTTCTCCGCTAGAAGTATTCCTACGCCCCCGACCCCGTCAGTGTTCCCTGCCCAGAAAATCTTGTACCTGTGTTCTTTGCCTGTGAGGAACCTTGCAGAACCTCCTCTCCATCTTACTTCCTGGATGCAGCACATATCTACGCATCTCCGTTCAAGCATCTCAACAATTTCACCAGATCTACCTTTCAGCGTGCCGACGTTGAGAGTGCCAATCCTAACAGTATGGGTGTTGGGGGTGTGGGCCTGTAGCCTGGGAAGGGGAAAAGCAGTGTCGTGTACCTGAAAAGAAAACTTGCAATTGGAAGAATTCATAAGCAAAACATTACCTACAACCTGCAAACATTTCTCAACCTTAATGCGCTACCCAAAGGTAGGGGAGAGGATGGCCAAGGCCACTAGATGGGTTCCGGGAGACAGCCGAGGTTGACAGGATGACAGAGGGATGAACTTCCGGTGGAGGGGGCGGGATGACAGAGGAATGAACTTCCGGTGGAGGGGGTGGGATGACAGAGGAATGAACTTCCGGTGGAGGGGGTGGGATGACAGAGGAATGAACTTCCGGTGGAGGGGTGGGATGACAGAGGAATGAACTTCCGGTGGAGGGGGTGGGATGACAGAGGAATGAACTTCCGGTGGAGGGGGCGGGATGACAGAGAAATGAACTTCCGGTGGAGGGGGTGGGATGGCAGAGGAATGAACTTCCGGTGGAGGGGGTGGGATGACAGAGGAATGAACTTCCGGTGGAGGGGGTGGGATGACAGAGGAATGAACTTCCGGTGGAGGGGGTGGGATGACAGAGGAATGAACTTCCGGTGGAGGGGGTGGGATGACAGAGGAATGAACTTCCGGTGGAGGGGGTGGGAGGGCGGGTTACCGCCAGCGAGTAGAGAGGGCTCTTAATTGTAGATTTTAGTAGAGAGGGCTCTTAATTGTAGATTTTAAATATTTGAGAGACAACAATGCATAAATCGTAATTTTTTTAAAAGAGCAATGAATTCTGGGTGATTAGAATATAACGTAGCATGAATTTAGGAAGCTTAGAAAATGAATAAGCATGAATTTAAGACAACAACTGAATTCAATTGAATTTCATGGAGAGAAACAAGATAAATAATAAGGGACAAAACTAAAGCGCAAGGTATTGAGATGTTTGAGGCCGTAAATAAGTAAAAATCTCTATCTTATCTGCATCTTGGGTATTTCGTCGTAGTACGTCAGCGAGATAATTTAGAATGGGTTTCTCATTTATATATAGCCAGAACCTGAAGACCTTAAAGGAAAAACTACGTGTATATATATATATATATATATATATATATATATATATATGTGTGTATATATATATATATATATATATATATATATATATATATATATATATATATATATATATATATATATGTATACATACATACATATATATATATATATATGTGTGCCATCATTATCATTGTTTAATGTCTGCCTTCCATGATAGCATGGGTGGACGATTTGACAGGAGGCAGCCAGGCAGAATCCTGCACCAGACTCCTGTGACTGTTTTGTCAGAATTTTTACAGATGGATGCTCTTCCTAACACCAACCACCCAACAGGTGAGGTCAGTTTTGGCAAAGTTTGTACAGCTGGATTCCCTTCCAAATGCCAACCACTTTACAGTGTGGACTGGATATATATATATATATATATATATATATATATATATATATATACTTACACACACACACACACATTCACTCATCATCTTTGACAGATTTCCTGATTCATAACTTCTGTCAATAAGGAGGACCTCAGTGGAAGTCAACAGGAATTTCATAACCAAAAAAAAAAAAAAATTAGAAGTATGTAACATCAAAATAGAAGTCCTAAAAGTTAAGAATGAATAAATATTTCATTACAGCTACAATGTAATGTCCTTTCTTAAACTAAAAGAAAAACAAATTGTTGCTGCGTATTGAAACAAATTCTTGTTCTGAAAATTTAACCCATTGTTTGGTTAAGATATTAGAGTTGAGGAGATTGAAAATCTATTAACTGAGAACTGTATCAGTCGTTTTGCTGAGCACCTACAGAAATGCAGGCATGGCTGTGTAGTTAAGAAGTTTGCTTCCCAACCATGTGGTCTCTCTCAGGCTCAGTCTCACTGCATGGCACCTAGGGCAAGTGTCTTTTACTATAGCCTGTGGATTTTGTGGACAGAAACTGAAAGAATCCCACTGTATATATATATATATATATAAATTTATACAAGAAGAAGATAGAATGAACTATAGCTCTGAGCTGACCAACGTCTTCTGAGTGGATTTTATCGATGGAAACTGAAAGATGTCTATCTGTGTGTGTGTGTGTGCATGTGTAAATTTATAAAACAAGATGGAATGAACTGAGTCTCTCTATGTGTCTCCTCATCTAGATATTATGTGATTGTGTGGTAGTTGTAAATGACTATCACCATCATACAAGTGCCATTTGTTTCCAATCTTCCATGAACACATGTCCAGTCAAGGAACATGTTACCTAGCTTGGAAAAAAATGAAGGTTGGTAATAGGAAGGATATCTGGCCATAGAAAACCTGCCTCTATAAATTTTGTCTGACCTTTGCAAGCATGGAAAAGTGGATATCAAAATGATGAGGATGATGGTGATGATAAATAATATAGATATAAAATGTGTAGAATTGCAAGAAATATCAGGATTTCAATGCTATGGTCTTCCTGCATTGCACTGACAAAGAATAGTGCTTAGAAACATATAGGAATTTGGTCTGTACTTAATAATGACTCAGGGGAACTATTTTTATATAAAATACAGAAAAAGCAGCCTCACAATTTAATGTTGCCTTAGTTTAACTTTGAGGAGGAGTAAAATATAACAAAAACTTAAGTCCTAAAATGTAATTTATCATTGTTATCTTAAAAATATTTTTGATATTATTCAAGAGAGATCAGATTCCGCCGAGGTCGAATTGCCTTTCATCCTTTCAGGGTTGACAAAGTGCAAAATGAACACTGGGGCCAATGTAACCGACTTACTCCCTCCCTGAAATTGCTGGCCTTGTGTCAAAATTTGAAACCAATATTATTTAAATGAAGATGGCCATGAACTAGCAGAGTCATAAACACACCAGACAAAATACTTAGTGGCTTACATTCTGAGTTCAAATTCTGTTAATATTGACTTGCCTTTCATCATTTCAGGGTTGAAGAAATAAGTACCAGTTCATTACTGGGGTCGATGTAATTGACTATACCTTCCCCTATAATTTCAGGCCTTGTGCCTAGAGTAGAAAGGATTATTATTCAAATGAGGATGGTTATGAGCAGGCAGTGTCCTTAGCATACTGAAGAAATGGTTAGTGGCTTTTTTCTGGCTTTGCATTCTGAGTTCAAATCCTACCTAAATTGACTTTGCCTTTCATTCTTACATGGTTGATGAAATACGTATCAGTTAAGCACTGAGGATATAACCAATTAGCTCCTTCCCACAAAATTTCAGTCCTTGGGCCTACAATAGAAAATTTTTTTTATCCAAATGAGATTTTTTTTATCCAGATAGCTTGAGACAATTTATTTAAATAGGTTCAATTTTATTATTTATTTTATTGAAAAAAAAACCCCAAAAAACTTCTAATTTTGGTGTTAAAAACACTTGTAACTATGATTTAGAATCATATCTTTCACAAAAAATTAACTCCTACCTGTTAAAAAAGCTTATTAGAAGAGTAAGAGGTGCAGCAGAGACTATCAAATTAAGATAAACACATAAATGTCAACAGAGTTTGGATATTATATCATTATATCAAACCTTTGCATTTTTAGAATGCTGGAGACAGTAATAAGTTTTACTTCATAGCTAGTTTATGTTTTGCTAGTACAATGTTATTGTTGCTTCGACTAACCAGATATTGTAGTTTTCTTGAAAACAGCTGCTTTTCATTACAGAGATATTGCATTTTCATAAGAATGATGCTTGTATTTTGTATAAAAAATTTCAATGCCTTCAACCACCACCATCACTGCTACTGTCTCTACTATCATCAGCATCATCATTATCATCCATCAATGACCTCTTCTCAAAGCTTGCATGGATCAGATGAAATTTGTTCATTTCTATGTATCTATATATATATATATATTTATAGTACTTGTGTATATAAAAACGACCAGTAACTGGTCTGTCAATATGCTAGAAAAAGATCACTTAAAAAATTTCTGAGCTGGCTTTTTTCAGTTTCTGTCTACCAAATCCACTCACAAGACTTTGGTCAGCCCAAAACTATAGTAGAAGACATTTGCCCAAGGTGCCATGCAGTGAGACTGCACCCGGAACGATGTGGTTGGGAAGCAAGCCTCTTAGCACACAGTGGACTGGAGAAATGTGAAATGAATTGTTTTGCTCAGGAACACAATACATTGCCTGGTCCAGGAATTGAAACCGCAATCTTACAATCATATTTTCAACACTCTAACCACTAAGCCATGCACCTACACACACACACATGCGCATTTATGAACATAGTATTTACATTACTTTCTACATTAAGTAATATAATTATATTATGTAGAAATGGTTATAGTCCAAGCTGTCATTATAAAGCATGTTGACATGTTCCAATAATCAAATGTATGTATAAAGGAGTTTTATTTTAAATGAGGCATACGTACTTGTTGAAATTTCTGTGGGATTATATTATTATATTTGCAGAGTTAGCATATTTTAAAACAAAGACTGGAGAATTTGGTATATTTGTAACATGGAATTAAAGATATACCAAATCTTGCAATCTTTTTGTTTTAATTCATAATTATGTTATCATCATCATTTAACATCCGCCTTCCATGCTAGCATGGGTTGGACGATTTGACTGAGGACTGGCGAACCAGAAAGCTGCACCAGGCTTCAATCTGATCTGGCAGAGTTTCTACAGCTGGATGCCCTTCCTAACGGCAACCACTCTGAGAGTGTAGTGGGTGCTTTTATGTGCCACCAGCATGAGGGCCAGTCAGGCAGTACTGGCAACAGCCACGCTCAAAATGGTGTTTTTTATGTGCCACCTGTACAGGAGCCAGTCCAGTGGCACTGGCTATGACCTCGTTCGAATGTTTTTTCATGTGCCACCAGTACAAGTGCCAGTAAGGCGACACAGGTAATAATCACGCTCAAATGGTGCTATTTATGTGCCACCGGCACAGAAGCCAGACAGCTGCTCTGGCAATGATCATGCTCA
The DNA here is from genome assembly GCF_046866305.1 of Octopus bimaculoides. Taxonomy (NCBI): domain Eukaryota; kingdom Metazoa; phylum Mollusca; class Cephalopoda; order Octopoda; family Octopodidae; genus Octopus; species Octopus bimaculoides. Next base: position 121,739,386 of record NC_142931.1, read on the forward strand.
GATGGTGCTGTTAGCGCTCCACTGGCACTGGTGCCAAATAAATTTGATTGGCTCAAAAATAATACAAAAAGGTTGTCAATTATTTAATTAGATTCATACAATGACAGCAACAATCAGTGGAAACAATTATATAATTCCCCTGCAATACCTACAAAATGTATTATGTTTTCTTGACAATTCACTTTTCTTGTGTGACTTTCTGTCAACACTATTCTCTGATGAAGCTTGCATTTCCAGTTTATATAAATCTGTTATAAATATGTTGATTACGACAAAAGACTGGTTAAAGAATATGCTATCTTCAGCACTATAAAAAGAACAAAATGTATTGAATCCTCTCCAAGAAATGGAACTAAGTCTCTCCTCCACAGGTCAAGTATGTCTTATGTATTCATTCACATTCAAAATTCATTGCACTTATAAATATCACTTAACTGTAATTTGCTGTAATTCTTTGAAATGCATATCTTTCTTCATCATTCTTCTTCTTCTTCTTCTTCTCCTCCTCCCCTCCCATCTCCTTCATTTGTAATCTTTGCCCCTTGTTCTATCATAATTTTTCCTCACTCTTTTTCATCTTCTCATAATGTCACTTACCCACACATGTAAAAAAAATATACCTGTCCCTGCTTCAACCAAGTTTATTTTCAGGCTCACCTGACCAGAATGAGTTGATGGACATGATATATATAAAGAAAGTTTAATGACTACGATGCCAGTTAGCTGCTGACCTAGAACCAAAAACTCCACATAGTGACTCACAAAATTTGACTTTGAATAAATATGATTCTACTCTAACCATATTGACTACTTTTTTTTTCATTTAATTCTAACTCTAACTTCAGTGAAATCATAACTCACTGTATATGTGTGTGTGTGTGTGTGTGTGTGTGTGTGTGTGTGTGTGTATATATATATATGTGTGTGTATATATATATATATATACAGGGTGATTGAAAAGTAACTCCCTATTTTAAAATACTTATAAATTATTTATTAATTGTGATTTTTACAAAAAGATGGATAAGAAAGGAAAGCTTTTAGTATGAGGTTTTATTTAAAATTTGATTTGGGCTCCAGATGTCACCACCAGCTTCTTGAGTTGCCCAGGAATTGCATTGACTGATTTCATCAGAAACTCTTGTGGGATGGAAGGAGACATAACTTCTCATATTCACCCTTCAAGTTCTTCCAAAGTCTTTGGTTTGGTACAGTAGACTTATTCCTTTAACCAACACCCTAAAAGAAGTCACATGGTGTTACATTGGGACTTTTCACTGACCACTCATGTGGACAACAACGACCCATCCATCTCCTGGGAAAGTGGGCATTCAACCATTTGTGAATGACAAGAGCAATACAATTAAAGAATAAATTCTTATACTTCAAAAAACGGACAGAAAAAATTTGAGGAAAAAATTACAGATGATAAATAATTCATAAGTATTTTGAAATAGGGAGTTACTTTTCAATCACCCTGTATGGGTACATATATATTCAGGGTGTCCACAAAGTCTGGGTACATGGGGATTAACACATACTTTAAGAAATTATTATTTCTTATATTTAATTGTTTATGTTATGATTTTATTTACTCCATGCACCCAGAGCTTGTGGACACCCTGTATATAGATGTGCCAACGCCTACACTGTGCTGCAGTGGTGGAAAGGTTAAAGTCCCTGCAATCTCCTAACCTCCAGAGCCATTGAAGAAACTGTTGCCATCAAGTGATCAAGATTCCAAGCACTTCCAAAACAAAATCAGACAATACAACGCTGCACAACAGATGACATCATTTGGAGCCACAAGTGATTTAACTGAGCCAGGATTCATGCAAACTGTCAAGATCCAAGGTCAGATTTATCATCGAATTGGCTCTCTACTACCTCTGTCAAATGAATTACCAAAATCGGCCTTTTATTGTTTATAATTTGTACCTTTCTTTTTGGTTACGAAATAAGCTACACAAAACATGTTTTTGAATTACGTGTATTTATTTATATACATATATGAGTTGAAAACTTGATTTTAACATTTCACTTAACGTCTATGTTCCATGCTGGCATGGGTTAGAGAGTTATTAATGTAGAAAGTTGGTATCTCAGCTACTAGCAGTTAAGACCTGCGTAATCTAGACAGTGTTTTTAAATTTAATTATTCTCTTTAACCCAGGCAACACCGGGTATATCTGCTAGTATATATATAAATACATGTGTATGTGAGTGTATGTATATATATATATGCATATATATATATATATATATATATATATATATATATATATATACATATATATGTGTGTGTGTGTGTGTGTGTGTGTGTGTGTGTATGTATATATATATATATATATATATATATATATATATATATATGCATATATGTATATATATATATATATATATATATATATATATATATATATGCATATATGTGTATATATATATATGCATATATGTATATATGTATACATATATATATATATATATATATGCATATATGTATATATGTATACATATATATATATATATATATATATATATATATATATATATATATATATATATATATATATATATATATATATGCATATATGTATATATATATATATATATATATATATATATGCATATATGTATATATATATATATATATATATATATATGCATATATGTATATATATATATATATATATATATATATATATATATATATATATATATATATATATATATGCATATATGTATATATATATATATATATATATATATATATATATATATATATATATATATATATATATATATATATATATATGCATATATGCATGTTGAACATGTGAGATGGCTGAATGGATAAGGTTACAGTGTCATAAGCTCGTGAGGTAGAAGTTCAAATATGCTGGAAGAATTTCCTGTTCAGAATAGGTACCAAATGTTGAGTGTATGTTACCCTATCCAGGAGTAGATTCATCTCTCACTTGCTTCACACTGCACAATCTGAAGTTAGCAAATTCCATTTTCATGATGAACTGATGTGACTCATGAGAGCATGTGCATGACAAATAGACATGATACCCAGCATAGCAGATAAAACATTCTGTCTGCATGCTATTACCAAGGGATGATGAGGCTTGTGAGAATGAGCCAGTGACTTTTAGGAATGGCTCTAACAGCATCTAGAATATCAGAGACTTAGTTCATTTTATTGTATAGGTACACAAACCCAAGGGAAGTCCCCTTAAACAGTTAAAAACTTTGCATATTTATAGAGATGTTCTGTTTTTCCTAAATACACACAAATGGATCTGCTTGGGTTGATGTTGGGCTGGAAAATAAGGCTAGATCGGTGTTTTTCTATATTTCAACATTATATTTCTTGTCTCTGGTTAACAGATATCCATTACAAACATCCTATTTACTGAAAATACCATTTCTTGAAAGTTGATTAAAAATATGAAATCTTAAATGTGTGTGTGTGTGTGTGTGTGTGTGAGACAGAGAGAGAGAGAGGGAGAGCACATGTGAGCATGGGGAGGGGTGCATATATGTTTATATAAAACACGTTAAAATATATATGTTTGCATGTGTATTTGTTTATGTATGTATTTGTTTATGTGATTATGTACGAATGGATGGAAGGACGTTATACTGTTGAGTTTATATTTTACTTAGGAGTTGCTTTAATGTTATATGTGTGTGTATGTCTGTAAAGATGGATGTTCTATATTGGATATACATGTGTATATATATATATGTGTGCGTATATATACACACATACATATACATGCATATATATATATATATATATATATATATATATATATATACTGGAGTAAGCACATAAATGTGAAACAAGGTGGAAAAAAAGAGTACTCAAATACCAGAGGTAGAGTAATATGCTTTATTTAAAAGCAACAGAAATATAACAAAAGCTTTCACTCAGAGTTTCATGTTCCCGTTTGTCAGACAGTTTTGTTAACAAAAAAACTTTCTGATGAATGGGAACGTGAAACTCTGAGTAACAGCTTTTGTTATATTTCTGCTGCTTTTAAATAAAGTGTATATATGTATATATATATATGTATGTAGATATAATTATGTATATGCATATGTATGCATATATACACACACACATATATATATAATTATGTATATGAACACACACTCATATTTATGTGCATGTACACACACACACACATATATATATATATGCATATTTGTGCGTGCATGTGTATGTGTGTGAAGTAGATGCAAGCCATCTGTGAAAGTGTGTGTTTGTATAAAATTTGTCGGGAATCATTTATATATGCATGCAAACACCCCATACACATTTATGTATATATACACACCTTCGTGAATTTACTAGCATGCTGATAGAAATATTTATGTGGGTGTGTATGTGTTTGTGTGTCTATGTATATAAGTATTTATTTTAAAATAAGTTTATACAGTATAAAGTTTCCTTCAGCTCATCCTATAGTATCCTCAATTGCAAAAAAAAAAGCTGGCTTATATTTGTGCAAATATAATATAAAAACACTTCCCATGTCTGGAATAAATCACTCTTAACTTTGACAAACTTTGCCCAGTGGGTGGTCATAATGTCCAAGGAATTTTTAATCTAAATATTGTTTGTTGAAAATTATATATATATGTCTCTGTGGGTGTATGGCATCAAGTAGCCAACTGATGTGTTGGTAGTTGGTCTCCCTAACAGTGGTGCTGCACTGTAACTGAGGCTTAAAGATTTAAATTCTAGCAGTCTAGGGTGGAGCATTTCATTGAGATACAGTGCTGAGTTACTCCTGATCAGAAGTGGTGGTTGTATACCACTGGTGTTATCTCCCAGTCATTAGAGCATAACACCCATTGATGGATAGTTCTGCCCATGAAAAATGAAGTAATTCGGTGGTCTGCCTAACATGCTATCTGACTTAAACCTGCCACCTGGTCATCCTTGTGTTCCCTTCGAAAAGTTTACTCTGGCATATGCAATCATTGACCTACTGGGCATCAGTTTCACCAATCTGCAAAGACCAAAGACATTGCCTCTTCTCTCTTCATTAATGTGTGAAGAAAGTTAATTATCCACTTCTATAGTAATGATTTTTTTATCTGAACAAATAAGCTTTATAATAATTGTTTCTACTAGAGGTACAGGGCCTGAAATTTTGGGAGAGGTGGTTAGTTGATTACATTGACCCCAGTGCTTAACTGGTACTTAGCTTATCAACCCTGAAGGGATAAAAGGCAAAACAGTCCACTGTGGAATTTGTACTCAGAGTATAAAGATGGTCAAAATAATCCTTCCTATTAAAGGCACAAAGCCTGAAATTTAGCGGGAGGGGACCAGTCAATTATATCAACCCCAATGTTTCACTGATACTTAATTTATTGATCCTGGAAGGATGAAAGGCAAAGTTGATCTCAGCAGAATTTGAACTCAGAATGTAGCGAAAGGTGAAACACTGCTAAGCATTTCGACCAGCATGCTTATGACTTTGCCAGCTCACCACCTTAAAGATGGTCAAAATAATGCTATGCATTTTGTCCAGTGGGCTAACAATCTTGCCAGCTCAGTGCCTCTAACATTAATATGATTTCAAATCTTGGCACAAGGCCATCAAATTTAGAAGTGGATTGTCAATTACCACAAACCCAGTATTCAGCTCATACTTTTTTTTAGCGACCCAGAAAGGAAGAAAGATAAAGTTGACTTTGGTGTGTATTTATATATATATATATATATATATATATATAATTATCATTTTATATTTGTTATTTTTATGTTGGTATGGGTTAGGCAGGGCTCACAGCTTCTCGTAGATTTGTGTGTGAGTTTGTGTATGTATATGCGTGTTTGTATGTATGTATGTATTGTTATGTATACCTATAATATAATGAAGGGTGAGAACTTACCCTATATTTTCCGAAGGTGGCGAGATAAACGTTTGTCAACGACCGTTTGGCAGAAATGAAATAACGTTGGTACGGATAACCAAATATATATACAGGAAGTTAGCATAGTACGAGACAGGTAACCTCGTTCACTTCTTGTTAACGAGCAAGGCAGGTAATCTCGTACTTCCTGTTAAAAAGTGGTGTGGGGAAGACAGCGCGAGTTTTTTTGGAGCGGATAGTACGAAAAACGAGAGATGGAGCTGCATACGGGTCGGACCGTTCACCACCTACCATGAAAGAATTGAGACTGGACATAATCTCCATCTATGAACATTTACTCCCCTGTTTGAATACTTTGTTGTTGCGATCAGAAGTTTACCCCTTTTTCTTACATTATAATTTGTCTGATCGTAACAGTATGTATGCATGTATGTATATATATATAGGTAAAATAGAAGTTGAAAATGCACTGAGAATGGTTAAAATATTCTTTATTATTCTATTTAAGGATTCAACTGGTTTCATAGTTTACACTGATTTTCAAAAGTTTGAAATAGAAAGACGTGGCTTATGTTGCAGCTATCTTGCCTATGACTATTATTTGAAGCTTGTCCTATTTTCATAGGGAGTTCATGGCTCAAATTGGTTTATGTTTTGAATAGGATTTGATTGGTCTTAGAAATTTTTGTAGGTACCCTGCTACGTCCACATGTTAGTATCAAGTGACAATGTTTGACGTCGTAAGTTAAGGCTGACACGGTTGACTGAACATGTCTAGTGACAATACCAAACTATCAATACACTGAATGTTTTCTGTCAAGTGTTTGTAGAAAATAAAAATGTGATTAAGTTTAGAACCTTTTGTACGTTTCACGTTACGTCCGTGACAGTATATTTTGCGTCTAAAATGAAGGCTGACACGATTGAGGGAACATGTTTAGTTACAATCAAGGCACTCCTAATTTAGTTTGTCCGGTGGGAGAGTGGGCAGGAGTCGCTTGCATGTTGTCCGGTGGATAGATAGATAGATATTAATCTTCAGTGATAAAAAACACACACAATTTTGCATTGATCTGAAGAGTTACTCCACACTTTGGTAGAGAACAAATTTATCATTCTCTACCAAAAATAGTACTGACAGCGAATTCGAGTCAGGTAAGCGATCATCAGACTGTAATGTATTAAGTTAATCATGGCTTTATATAGTCTCTGTTCAGATAAAATTTTTCTGAGTTTTGTGGGGTTCAGTTAAATGTTAATTAGATTGTAGGGTGAGTTGTGATGGAGAGGTGTTGTGAAGAATTTTTATTGATTAAATTTGGAGTTATACTATTGTTAAAAAATTATTCATGCGTGTACGTTTCCAGCTACAGATCACGGGGTTGTTTTTTAGTAGTTCACAATATGGAAATATATATATATATATATATATATATATATATATATATATATATATATATATATATATATATAAAATAGAAATATGTTACAAAAGCAAAATAGAAACTACACGTGGAAATGTAAAGGGAAAGTAAGCAGAAAAATAAGCGAAAATGCACATTGGAAATCAAAAAAAAAAAAAAAAAAGATGAGGCTTATTATGAAAAGTAACGATAGATATATACAATTAGATGAACTGAGGTAGGAATAAAGGTAATAGAAGTCATTATTGTGAGTTGTTAAAGAGATTTAAAAGCATACCGGTTTCGTAATATTCCTAGTCATTGCTTTGAGTGCACACCGAATTCTGAACGGTGTCAAATCTATTAGTCCCTTAGTAAAAAGATTATGTGTAAGGGAAGTAAGTAGTTCTAGATTTGGTGCAATTAGGGTATCTGGATTTGTAATGTGAATGGTGTATGGGATGTATGGGGGTTAGTGATATTAAATGGAAGATTAGTAATGTTCTATATTATGTTATGTGTTCATATTTAGTTGAGGAAGATATTTATTAATGAAAATTGCCTTTTTATTCATTCTTTGTTGTGTTGATGTGTGTATATATATGTAGTGAAACTAACACTTCTATCGCCATTATATACAAACAAACCATCTTCCCCGCTGTTATAAATATATTCAAGTTCGGGCGTAGTAGAGAGCAGTCTACTGTATCCATCACGTGACTGATTATTATTTGAAGCGGCAACTGCCTCGTACCGTTCCCGCCAGAACGCAAATCGACCAACCACAGCCCTTAATAAGGTCACGTGATAGTGTTTTTCTAATGCTTTCCTGGAGCCCCTATTTTCCTATCAATAGGCAAAATTATCCCCGCCAATTCGTCGCGCCTCAGATCCTAGATCTGGCCGGCGTTGACCACACACGCGTAACACAGCCAGCCAGTTTCCAGCGACGACATCAACACCATTGTACAACTACGAACTACAAGCATCGCCCTAGACGTCGCCAGCAACAACACGACACTACGACTACCAGCATCGTCCCCGCCAGCGTCAACATGACTCTACACGTACACAAGCTACCAACAGTTAACCAAACTACCGCAGAACTTCTCTCTTCGATCCTGTTTGTGCGATTCACCTTCGCCACGAAATAACAGCCAAGAGCCCAGCCTGCGAAGAACATCTGTACTCAAGAACCCGGCTTGGCATGGAAGCCCTAAAATCACAACTAGTGATCGCTCTGCCCCACACGCCTTAACTTCTTATACAGACACTTACCACTGTGTACTCTAAGAACTGGTACCTTAAATCCTTATACGTGTTACTGACTCATATTCAATACTGTGTATCTCTCGTACCCACATACATGTATTACTTACATACACTCTTTTCTTTACATGACGGCCAGTCTTATATTGTGTCTTATTATGTCGCATTCACACTCACACACAGACATACATTTTAATGCTACAATAAATCTTACTGTTATTCATCTTTATCGGGTGTGTCAATATCGTCTTCATTACTGGCATTTACGAATTCATTATGTTATCGAAGTATAACATATATTTATCATTTGATATATTTTGTGTTCGACCGTGTGACGCGTTTAATAAAGGAGCCTGTTTTTCCATTCGTCACCATTTCTCCTTTTGGGTTCGCACGGTCGTTTTTACATATATATACTCCAAGAGAGTTAGGGGTTGAGGATCCAACCCACTAAAGGATAATATCTATCCAATATACTGCTGGGAGGGTACCCAATTAGTGCTACACTTGTGTTATACCAAGTGCAATAAGTGGGTGCGGGTAAAAGGTTTTTTTTTAAACCCTAAATTTATATAGCAATAAGAAAATGGAGGGGAATATGAGTTACTCATCAACTTGCAGACATTGTATTCCGCTGATTAATCTGTTTATTTTATAACCAAAATGACAACCCCCCCCCCCCACAATATACAGACACTTATGACATACCATGTCATATCAACAATTAAGATTTCAAATTTCAAGGACATTTAGCAATTGGAGAAGGGACAAAATCTTTATATAATGCATGTGTATATTTACAAAATAGATTTACAAGGAGTACAAAAGATACAGAAAATTAAGAGGAGAGGGCATGGTATTTCAGGTCCGCCAGCTGTTTCTGGGGCTCGAAATTACGTAATGCTGGCAACAAGTAGTGGATGTATATGAACATTACCGTAAATCCGGACACTGTCTTGAGAGTGAAGAGAATGGCATCTATAATCTCATAATGCCTATATTTATATATCTATGTTTCAATGTTTGTGTGTGTATGTGTAAAATTATCTTTCGCAGAAGGGTTTTACGTTCGTTATTTATATGCTAATATGGGTTGGGCACATCTCACAGCTTCTCGCCACCTGTGGTCTTTCGGTATTTTGCACACAGACACTCGCCTACCACCACAAAGAAAACCACCAAGGGAACTTCGGAACTTCCGTATAGTTACCTGACCTGCAAAATGTAGCAACATAATCTTTCTCAAACCGCACCATATTGCCTTAAATAGAAATAAGTCACTTTGGATTATGTACTATGTAAACTTTTATTGCAAAAACAAAAGAGTGGGTGTTTATCGGGTGAGTGTTATTTGATCATTGGCGTGTTCAGTGGGGCCACCTGGGACTAAATAACGGCAACTGCTACATTTTGCAATTGTGTTTTTTTCTGTTTTTCTTTCTTTGCTCTTTAACCAAGGACTGAGGTAATTTTTGTTGTGCCATCAGCACTAGAGAGTTTGCGTACGTGTGTGTGCATGTGCATGTATGTATGGGTGCTAGTATAATATTCGGTCTACCACGTTGTCAAACAGCATACCCAGGATTATCTACTTTAAACGTTCAGTTAGTTAAAAAAAAAAACAATTTTCCATTATACGGACATTAACAACAAATTAAACTGCAAGCTGAGCCTAAGTGAGATTTTAGAACTAATATTTCTCTTTGCCATGGCTATACCCATGACCACAGCAGTGACTCTAACAGGAAAATCTAAAAATACAATAACTGACTGGTACAATATGTGATGCGAGGTGTGTGGAGCCATAGTTTATCATGTACGACGACGGAAGATGGTTGGAACAAACGATAACCCCATTCAGATCGACGGAGCAAGATTTGCTGGTTGATGAAAATACAATCGAGGAAGAATTCTGAATGGCGACAATGCTCCTCTCTTCGAAGACAGTGATGCAGAACAACGAAACAACAGGAACCATGGACGGCGAATTGATGGGTCGTGGGTTTTTGGTCTCAAACAAGGCTCAGACTGTCGATACTTTTGTGTGGAACGGTGTGACGGGAACAGTCTGATCCCAATTATTGAAAGAGAATGTAAAAAACTAATTCATTCAGATGAGTGGCTCGCTTATGATAATTTAAATGCCATAGGTTATCACCATCAACGGCATTATGTGGACATAGTGACCGGAGTACACACTCAGGCCATTGAGTGATCATGGTTAGATGCTAAAACTATGATTCTGAAAAAAAAAAAAAATGATTTCTGACATATCTGAAGTTTTTTAATCTCTGAAATATCTGAAGCATTTTATCTCTAAAATATCTGGAAAGATAAGGTAGATAACCCTGTTTAACATCGTGATGTTGTTGCTGGCACTCCGTCGCTTACGACGTCGAGGGTTCCAGTTGATCCGATCAACGGAACAGCCTGCTCGTGAAATTAACGTGCAAGTGGCTGAGCATTCCACAGACACGTGTACCCTTAACTAGTTCTCGGGGATATTCAGCGTGACACAGTGCGACAAGGCTGACCCTTTAAATTACAGGCACAACAGAAACAGGAAGTAAGAGTGAGAGAAAGTTGTGGTGGAAGAGTACAGCAGGGTTCGCCACCATCCCCTGCTGGAGCCTCGTGGAGCTTTAGGTGTTTTCGCTCAATAAACACTCACAACGCCCGGTCTGGATAAATCGATCCTATGACTTCAAAACAAAAGCACTGTCGATAGCTGTCAGAAAGGCAAACCACGTGATTAGCTTGAAGTAGAGAGACCAGCCGATATTAAAAAAAAAAGATGGATGTCATCGTAACAATATCAAGCACGTGACTAATTATAAAGTAAAACTGTGATATTAATCACTATAAATAGACATCATGGACAGTACTAGTCTGTCATGTTACCAAGCATGCAACCAATTGATTAAATAACTTTAACTACCCTAAACATCCATTCCACTTCATTATCGCGTATTCTAGACTAACATTAACCAATACTTGCTTCTGTGCTAAGTGTTCAATATATACAAATATAATTGTTTAATCTTCGATTATTTATTAGAGTATTTCCTTTGTAGTAATATAACTTTGTGCAAATGTTGCAAATAACCTACAGTACATAAAGTTAATGTTGGGATTTCATCGATGAGGCACTTAGAACAAGTATAACATGCTCTAAGTAACATCCAAATTAAGAACTGTTATCTAGTACGGAGTTTTTTGCAGAGGTGGTCAGAATGTGATATTGGTGTAGTAACGCCGTGCGCATGCGTAGTCTCACGCATGCGTGGAATTCAACAACCAAGCTTTCCCGCTTTGATCGCTCTCTTTTCTTGCTGGCCAGCGATTGAGCAAGGACGTGTCTAGCTGTCTCTCCATCTTTCGAACTCACGCTAGACAGCTCACATCAATATACCAACGTCCCAACAACCATGTTCTCACACACCGAAGACGTCTCAACAAACAAGATTAAAGATGTATATTTTCCACCTTGAATAAATGTTGTTAAAGTTGATAGTTTGGAGTTCAGCGTTCCGTTCATAATTCTTAATTTAATATCGGAAAGTCAGGTGTACATCTAATGATGTATAACCCACTTCTCTATACTGGTGACCCTCCGACGTGATTCAAACACGCAGCCCACTGAGCTACAATAACCCACTTTCCAATAACTGGTGACCCCCCGACGTGATACAGACACGCAGCCCGCTGAGCTACAATAACCACTATTCCCATAAAGTGGTGAACCCGACTAAGAAACAAACGCGGCCATGGATTCTGGACTACCAACCTATAACTAGTGACCCCGACTAAAGAACAAATGCGGCCATGGAGACTGAACTACCAAGCAACGATGACCACCAACGCCACCAACATCTCCAACCATAGTCAACACGACTTACTATGTACACCAAACTAAACCACCGCGGCAAATCTCTCTCTTCGATTCTGTTAGGTGACTTAGCTTCACCACGATAATAAACAGACAAGAATTACAGCCTGCGATACTTCCAATTGTGTACTCAAGAACTTGGTATAAAACTCTCACGTGTACTGACTTTCTATCTGCTGTAATATCTCACATACATATAGACGGCCTGTCTTTTATTATGTTCTTATATGTCGCATTCACACTCTCACATACACATACATCTTTTATGCCACACTAAATATCTCTTGTTATTCATTTTATACGGTTGTGTTTATCATCTTCTATCGTCACATGCGAACAATTTCATCTTGGGTTAAAACAAATTTTCTTCAAGGTTTTCGCTAATGGTCGTACAGAGATTTGTCTGTCGACCGTCTGTAAAAGCGCACCTCTTCAAACACCATCATCACCGAGCAGCCTTTTCGCCACCAGCTTCGTTCAACCAAGATTACCACCGCGACGACAACAACAACTACTACCAACTACAAGCATTCCCCCGACGTCGCCAACAGTTTCAACAGGACATCATTACCACCGTCAACATCATTACCACCACACATACAGAACACAGCTATATTACAGTTCCTGCGTATTAACATTCCAAATTTCCTTGTGTAACTTTTATAGAATATTCCGTACCAGGTAACAGGTCACAACTAGCATCCGACGCTCAACTACAGCTCTGCTCACGGACCACAACTTCCTGCGTATGGACATACTATAATCTTGTGTAACTCTTATACGAACTGGATTTTTGTCTCTACAGACACTTTTAATATGTTCTGTGTTTTTTCTCACACACACTTGTGCACTCATACATTTTCTTTCATTTGTACATTACATGCATGTTCTCACGAGTGCACATTCATTTCTTTCATTTTTCTTTGTGTGTGTTTGTGCTACATCTTGTGGGTGGTTTTCAGTGGCCATCCTGCCTCAGGCGTTCCAACAAAAAAAAAATTATCGTGCGTTCCACACTGGCAAGGGGAGCCCTGTAGTAACGCCGTGCGCATGCGTGGAATTCAACAACCAAGCTTTCCCGCTTTGATCGCTCTCTTTTTTGCTGGCCAGCGATTGAGCATGGACGTGTCTAGCTATCTCTCCATCTTTCGAACTCACGCTAGACAGCTCACATCAACATACCGATGTCCCAACAACCATGTTCTCACACACCGAAGACGTCTCAACAAACAAGATTAAAGATGTATATTTTCCACCTTGAATAAATGTTGTTTGTGTTGATAGTTTGGAGTTCAGCGTTCCGTTCATATTTCTAATTTAATATAGGAAAGTCAGGTGTACATCTAATGATGTATAACCCACTTCTCTATATTGGGATTGATGTAATGTCTCACAAATGAATCACAAATAAGGTGAGTAATACTGAAATATACTTTCGAGATTAATAGTTGTTATAGTTTTTTCTTGAGCAGAGAACCTGTTTTTTCCGTGTCTCATTCAAGCAAATTAACGACCTTTAGAAGGGGGACTTGTTGAGATCATATAAAGTCTGACCCATTATGATCCAGCTGGACATGTTTCAAATATTAAAGATTTCCAAGAAAAAGTTGAACGGCTTTGGTCACTGACTTTTAGTTTCATCTCAGAATTTATTGAAAGACGCTGGTTATATTCATAATCACCTTTTGAATGAAACAAGAACTGCAAAGTATTCAGTTCATTATCGATGTAATTCAAAATTCTATTCATGTGGAGTAGACAGTTCCGTTATTTGGTCATGAGTATTACAGAATTTGCAATTCAAAGATGATTTTTAACCTTTGTTGATTGTTTTAAGAGGACAGGACCCGAATTAGCAAATATGGTCTCAGAGACATTCAAAGATTGTCATGAATAGTGTCAGGATTTCGCTGCCTACATGACTAACGAGTATTCAACAGCACATTCTTGCAGTCAATCTGTTGCTTGTTTATTTTCCATGTTCTTGTTCGCTAAACTTATGTAAAGTAAATTCTGAAGCATGTTGCACGGCAAGCAGTTTGCAATTTGTTTAACACTGGACTATTTTTGACAAGCAGCATCTGAGTGTTATCACTGACGCTTTGTCGTGTTCTCCCAAGACAAACTGAGTAACATGGATGAAGTCACCCTGGCTGGAATATGATTTGTATTAAAGAATCTTCTGTCTCTCAACCTTACGTCTAAAACTGTCAGTGAAGTCATCGATATAATCAAATACGTGTCATAGTTCATTCGTATCCTTATGTTATTGATATCATACAAGTCGATTGCAGAACTTAGTTTATCGAAGCATAAGTTTATCCAAAATGTGTGTGGATTTCTTAGTTATAGAGTCGCTCTTGAACGATACTGAAGATCTGCGTAGGGGATGGACAAAATTGAAAATAGACGCTTAGAATATAGGGATTGATACTGGTCTCCCATGAAAACAGAAAGTTAGCAAAATAATATTTACTATCACTGAAGACGATGGTGAATCGGAAGAGAACATCCGCAACGAAAATATGATAGTCTGTTATGAAGTATAAAACTCATTGTGTATCGCTGCATCATATAAATGAATGAGTGAAGAGCAATATTAATTGCTTATAAAGATGGCCTTTTATTAAGTTGATTATAAGTCGTTGCATTACAGAAAATAGTTTTTTATAATTGTTTGCGTACACAAGTTATTTGTAGATCTTCAGTCCGTCCTGTATGATAGTAGTTCGTTTCATCTCTGTGACTACTAGAAACAGGAGAAAAGAAAGAGAGTCAAGCAGATAAAAATGGTAAGGGCTGTATTGTCCCTCGTATGGTGATGTTCCCTCTCCATCGGTACTAGAAGAAAGATAGATGTGTGCCTAATTATCAAAGAAGTGGACTGACATTTGGTTGTGTACCTATATTCTTCGTAACAAAAATTAGGTCAAACAAAAACAAAGAATCTTTCCTCTTTAATCAACTGTGACTCATGTTTGACTAGAAAAGGTCTAAGAGGCCAGCTTATTCTCATTAATCTCTTAGGGCAAAAAACGAGAACAATTAAACGAGGACCTGTTTCAAATCCTGGCTTAGGTATTTGGTAACTGTTTGCTATATAGCGTCAGCAGGAGAGAGTTGTTCTCGGTTTGTGGGAAGTTGATCGGACACTATCCGATCGCTTGTTGGTTGCGCATTGCATGTAGTTACACCAAGAGACGAGCAGAGGGGGAGAGTTGGAGTGACAAGGTAGGAGAGGCGACGGTGGCGATGATGCGGGAAATCCTGGAGAGAACGAGAGCGGAAGACCCGGTCAGAGGAAACTGGTATGTGCCCAAGACGGAGTGCGGGACGGTTTGGTGTGATGCTAGCAGTATAGCGATAGGGGTTGTGTTGGAGATCGAAGGTGCTGAGGTGGAGGATGCGGCCTGGCTACGGAAAGCGGACGACTTCAACCACATCAATGTCGCCGAACTAGATGCGGTGCTGAAAGGGGTGAACCTGGCCCTGAGATGGGGACTGCGCTCGATCGAGATCCGGACGGATTCGGCCACCGTGGTCGGCTGGGTAGGAACAGTAATTACCAGCGAGAAGAGAGTCCGGACGAAAGGTGCCGCGGAGATGTTGGTGAAACGCCGCCTAGGAGTTCTGGGAGAGCTGATCGCCGAGTTTGGACTGAAGCTGACCGTGGTTTTCGTGCCTTCGGAAAGAAACAGGGCGGACGCACTGACCAGGGTGAAAAAGGCGTGGCTGGAGGAACCGGAGGAAGCAAGGAAAGCAGCAGCGTGTCGGCTGGGTGACTCCGAACTGAAGGAGCTACATGCTATGCACCACTTGGGGGTGGATAGGACCCTGTATCTGGCGAAAATGGTTGATGCTGACGTCACTAGGAGAAACGTTAAGAAAGTGGTCGCGAAATGTGACAGATGCCAGTCCATTGACCCCGCCCTGGGTGGGCATGAGCAGGGGAACCTCTCAGTAGAGTGCAACTGGAGGAGACTGGCTGTGGATGTGACGCACTACCGTCAGGAAATGTATCTCAGCATGGTCGACTGCGGGCCGGGCCGACTGGCCATTTGGAGGGAGCTGAGGACAGGCATTGCCGATGAGATTGGCCGCATTCTGAACGGGATATTCTTGGAGAGGGGTCCTGTGGAAGAACTGCTAATGGACAACGGGGCGGCGTTTCGTTCGGAAGCGTTGGGAGAGATGCTTGACCGGTGGAAGGTGCGACGATTATTTAGAGCGGCGTATAGACCGAGTGGCAACGGAATCGTTGAGAGGCACCATCGGACGATCAAGGCCATGGCTGAAAGGGGGCACATTTCGCCCCTGGAAGCGGTCTACTGGTACAATATGTCTCCCCGATCCGGACAAGCGGAAGAGTTTGTGCCGCACAGAGCGGTGTTCAAATATGAATGGAGGCATCCCTGTAAGACGCCGGAGTTCTGCGAGGAAGAGAAGGGACCCGCCGGCGTGAAAGTAGGGGAGGAAGTTTGGGTCAAGCTGCCGAAGGCACGCTGCACATCA
Organism: Octopus bimaculoides; assembly: GCF_046866305.1. NCBI lineage: Eukaryota > Metazoa > Mollusca > Cephalopoda > Octopoda > Octopodidae > Octopus > Octopus bimaculoides. Next base: position 121,756,360 of record NC_142931.1, read on the forward strand.
CAATGGGGCAGGGGAACAGTGACAGCGGTCAATTCCAGAAACAATGTCTCTGTGGATGGAATGCCGCGTCACGTGCTGGATCTGCGCAGGATTGCCACTTCGTCGGATGAAGAGTGCGATGGAAACGAGCCACCTAGCTTGAGAAGATCTCGACGTGTAGGGCGCCCGCCCGGTTGGATGGCGGACTTCGAATTGGAGTAGGGGTGAACGTGATCTTTAAGATTAGGGTGGCGTGTGGTATGACGTCAGTGTCTGGGGAGGCTGACCGGAAGGGCGAGTCGACCGGAAGGGGAAACAGGGCAGAGGGAGCCTCGATCGGCGTTCGTGCCCTCTTTCGAACGGGGCTGCGGTCAGGACAAGACGTGTTAAGCGACGGTCTAGGTTTGGGAAGGTTTGGGAGAAGCAGCTGCTATACCTGGTGTACCTTGGGTCGGGGCGAGCTTCAAGGATCGGATACCGCAAGACGGACTCGCAGTCGAGGAAAGGAAAACCGAGGTAAGGCGATTACATCTACTCGTACGCACACACCACACATGGAAAGTGTCACAAAGCAAACCCGCTCTTGAAATAATAATTCAATGGTATTAAGACTTGAAATATTGCTTAAAGTTTAGAGCTTCTGAGTGTTTAGCTCTTGAACCTCCACTAAGGGCCCTACTCCTAACCAGCTCCTGTCTCTACCACCGCTTTCGGTGACGCTGTATATAAAAATCTGTTCGAGACTGAATATTCATTCAGTTGCTTCTGAGATTAGTTCGCTCTTCCTCATGCTTCATGCCATTAATTCTTACACACAATAAGAAAACTCTGATTGGTGACGTAATAAATCATCAACTTTTCACAATAAATATACTCTATTGCATGTATCAAGTACTTCAAAGTCTGGACCATAAAGAGGGCGAGGGGCACTTTTAATGTCTATCATTTAAAGTAGATAGTTACCAGGACAGAACTGTGGACTGGCGCAGGTGCCACCAACTCAAGTGGAAGAGCTCTGGCCTTTTGCGACAAAATCTTTTCTTGAACTCCCTCAAAACCTCCACAAACTACTCTTTGTTAGCCATCTGGACAGAAGGATCATCGTAAGCTTCCTGGTGGACTTGCTTTGCCTTGGGTGCTTCCATTAGGCACTCTGTATCTTCTTGATCTCAGGATCGTAACAGTAAATCTAGTTTTCGTCACTGGTTACATAGAGACTCAAGTGCCCTTGGATTATAAATAATAATCTTAACCATCTCCCTGTTGTACTCAACGCGTCTTTTCTTCTGTTCGCCGCTGAGCACCCTAGGAACAAACTTCACTCAAATTGTGCGCATGTTCAAGTCTTCATGAATAATTTTGTGTACAGTTGCTGCACCAACTCCAGACTGTATGCATATTGTCTTTAGACGCACAACGGTCTTATCCAGAAAACTGCAAATTTTCTCACCCCTCTTCATATCTCTCACCGCCTCTCTACCATCCTTGAACTTCTTGTGCCACCGAAAAACAGGTGCTCATCTCATACAAATTAATCCATAAGCAGCCTGAAACATTTTATAAGTGTCTGTAGCGTTTTGCTCAGTTTAACATAAAACTTTATAGCATAACAAGCTTTCTAATCTCTTCCCATCCCGCCTGCATTCTGCAAGCTAGTCAACCGTGACAAGCAGTGTTTAGTAAGGTGCGTTCGCACCCTCTTCTCAACCCGACCATACGCCTCGTTAAAGCGTGTGGTCGGGGTTGAGAAGAGGGTGTGGGCAGGTTGGTTGAATGATCTTCAGATCAGGGGGTGGGTGTTATGAGCCAGGCTGTGTTGTAGGAAAGGATCAGAAGTGAGGGAGTAGGCATGTCTTGTCGGAAGTGCCGCGGTGGGCATGCGGCATCAATGAGGAGTCAGTTGGCGACAGACAGCGCATCAGAGCAGACGGATAGCGCACGTGGACGTGGAGTGAACCTTGCAGATCGAGACAGCACGTGGACGTTGAAAGTGACTCCTTTTCCGGACCGACAGGTAAGACTACCGTAATTCTCTCTTCGCTTCCGTCTTTTTTCTTCCTTTACATCACACACACACACACACACACACACACACACACACACACACACACACACACACACACACACACACACACACACACACACACACACACACACACACACACACACACACACACTATGTGATGTTTCGATCTGTTTGGTCTCCGATAACTACCATGTGCTTTATCCGAGATGTGTAGATTCTCTGCACATACTGTATTCGAACTAAGAACATAAAATTCAAAACTAAGTGCCACTTAATAATGCTGGATGTAATTCACTAGGCTAAGAATCTACATTTTTTAGCTAATTTAAAATTAATTTTTCAGTAGAAGCCATATTAAGCTGATGTCAGTGCTAGGCTTTTTGATTAGGTTTTCAGCAAGCTCAACATATACTGCTTCTTTGGTTATACTAAGTTTCCTCTACGATCCTCTATCAGTTACAGAAATTTCATTCCTAAGCAGTGTATAATTACCTTCCTCGCACCATATATGTTTAACCACTCATGACTTAGATATTTCTCTTCTCATTAAATATTTCTTATGTTCTCTGGTTACTGACCTTTACGGCCCTCCCCGTCTCTCCTTCAGAAGACCTTCTACAAATATGAGATGCTATATAAATGTAATTCTTCTGTTCTAGCTGCTCTTGTTTAATTTTGACGAGGAATTTGTGAATTGTGGTGTTACATTTAAACACAGTTCAGATATCATATATCTTTTATCTTTGTACTTGTTTCGGTCAGTAGACTGCGGCCAGACTAGGGCACCACTTTGAAGGGTTTAATGAAACAAATCGACTCCATTACTTATTTTCAATATCCGGTAGTTATTCTGTCGCTCAATTTTGGCGAAATGCCAAGTTACGGGGACGTAAATAAACGATCGTCAGTTGTCAAGCGGTGGTGGTAAGACAATCAAGAACAGGAAACACGAAACACTGACTGCTTGTACTACCTTACTACCTTTATTTCGTCAGCATAGCTAGTAAGTGTGGATGTCTGTGTAACTGATGACATGTCCAAGAGAGCTACCAAAAACAACAGCGGCTCCTTTCGATGCCTATCTTCTACAGAAAGACCTAGATGCCATGTATAAATGGGCTGAAGAAAACAGCATGCAATTTAATGCAGGAAAATTCCAAACTCTCTGCAATCAGCCAGCTTGCGCTAACATGCGGCAACAATTTTATTTTGAACCAAAAAGAAGGTTAATCCCAGGGTCAAACACAGTCTGTGATCTGGAGATTGATATGAGCAACGACACTTCGTTTAATGTATATACCGTCAAGATGGTGGCAATGGCTAGATTGATTCCGAGAACTTTCTGAGCAAGGGACCAGGAAACTATGCTAGTCCTATGGGGGACCTTTGTTCTTAGCCGTCTGGACTACTGCTTTGAACTGTGGTCACCCCACAATATCCAATTAATAGCGGAACTTGAGGCAATTTAGCAGTTCTGCATCAGAAAGATTGTATCCACAGGACAGCTGAGCTACGAATCAACTCCCTGGAGAGAAGACGATATATATATATATATAAATATATATATGTAAGAACGACCGTGCGAACCCAAAAGGAGAAATGGTGACGAATGGAAAAAACAGGGCTCCTTTTATTTAAACGCGTCACACGGTCGAACACAAACATTATATCAAAGATGATATATTTATGTTATACTTCGATAACATAGTGAATTCGTAAATGCCAGTAAGGAAGACGATAGAACACAACCGATAGAGATGAATAACAGAAATATTTATTGTGATAATAAAATGTATGCCTGTGTGTGAGTGTGAATGCGACATAATAAAAACATAATAAAAGACAGGCCGTCGTATAAAGAAAAGAGTGTGTGTAAGTGATACATGTATGTGTATGCGTGATATACAGCAGATATAAAAAGAGTCAGTAACACATATAAGAATTTCCCAGTTCTTAGAGTACACAATAGTAACAGTCTGTATGTAAGAAGTTGAGGCGTGTGTGGCAGAGCGATCACTCGTTGTGATGTTAGGGCTTCCATGCCGAGCCGAGTTCTGGAATACAGATGTTCGTCGCAGGCTAGGTTCTTGTCTATTATTTATCGTGGTGAAGATGAATCCCACAAACAGAATCGAAGAGAGATGTGCCGCGGTTGTTTGGTTAGTTGGTGTACGTAGAAATCATGTTGATGATGTTGGCGACGTCGGTGGCGAATCTTGTAGTTCGTAGTTGAAGTGGTGTTGACGCTGGCGGCGACGATGGTGGTAGTCGTAGAATCGTGTTGCTGATAGCGACGTCGGTAGTAGTCGTAGTTGTACGAAGCTGTTGGTTGTTGTTGCTGGCTGCTGCTGCTGTGTGGTACACGGAACAGGTCTCTAAGAGATCTGAACCGAGACGAATTTGCCGGGTATAATTTAGTCTATTTAAAGCAAAATAGGGGCTCCAGAGAGGTATTAGAAAAACACTATCACGTGACCTTATTAAGGGCTGTGATTGGTCAGTTTGCATTCTGGCGGGAACGGTACGAAGCAGTTGCCGCTTCAAATAATACTTAGTCATGTGATGACAGGGAAAGAGGTTTCCTACTACGCCCGAACTTGATTATATCTATAACAACGAGAGAAGATGGCTTCTTTGTATATAATGGCGATCGAGGTGTTAGTTTCACTATATATATATATAAGGAAGATACTGGAATGGTTGGCAGCAGACTTTAGCAAAGATAGTTATAACAGACCTCGAACTGGACGTTACTGCACTGATGCAGAAGTTCCACCATTCAGTCTAGAGTAAGTACCAGCTGCTGCAATAACTTAGGATTCATTGGACCACAGTAATTTAATATCTTGCCAAAACATCTGAGAGATCTACATGGCGTGGGGAGAGATGTTTTCAAGAAACAATCGATGGACCTACATTACATGCAAGAAACTTAAACATCCAACTCTCACTTTCACCAAAAGCCAATCACGAAAGAACGGCCATGAAAAAGCTGATAATATTTGAGGTGCCTCAGCATGGTTTCACCCTTTGGTCTGAAACGCATAAAAGAACAAAAGAATAAAGAACAAAGAACGCGCGCGCGCACACACGCAAGATCTTGTCTATTTGTATGTATGAGACAACGTTTGCCAAACTATCTTCTCTAATAAAGACGGTAGAGTGTGATTAAAAAGAAATGGAGCTTCCACATCTTGCAGATATATCTAGCACCCTCGCAAAATGCGTGTCAAGCAAAGTTTGCTGTTGTTATGTAGTCCAAACCAGTGTTACCGAAAACCTATTATGAGAATCGTGAGAATGTTGTCATCTGTCATCTGTATATTACTTAAGGGCGTGATTCATGAGAGCTCTGACTGCTATTTTTAGCTGCTGAGCGATACATGATATCCACGAATATAGACATACATACCTAAAAACATACACACACATTATACACACATTTATACATCCAAATATATATATATATATATATATATATATATATATATATATATATATATATATATATATATATGTATTGTTCTTTTATTCTTTTACCCGTTTCAGTCATTTGACTGCGGCCATGCTGGAGCACCGTATGTATGTATGTATGATGATTGTAAGTATGTGTGCACACGCACACACACACACATATATTTGCTGTAGTACAAATGCTATTCTGTTACTCATTTGTGAGAGTTGTTTTATGTACATGTACACGCATACACACACACATGCATACACAGATACATACACACGCGCATGTATATGTATGTATGTATGTATTTATGTAGGAACATGTATATGTGTGTGTGAATGTGCCTTTATTAGTAGTACATTGTAATTATCAAAAATATTCAAAACAGCACTTCCTTGAACACCATGCTAAAATATTCTTAATTGACGAGGCAGACATGTATGAAGGAAAAATTAAAAATATATTAAAATTAACATTATACATTAATGTTTTCGTTTCATTCAGCATGGGTTAAATTTATATACATGCATTCATACTTATATGTGTGTGTATATATATGTGTGTATGTGTGTACATACGTATATATGAATGTATATACGTGTATGTAGATATGGTACGTATGTATATACACTCATATTTGATTGCTGCAACTTCATTGCAAGTAATGCCATCGCTTGATTGTTCTCATAGACATGAGCAGCGCGGATGTGGCTTTTTATCCTGCTAGGGATTCACACTTTTTGTACAGGGTTTCACCTATGGTATGTTGAGGTCATAAAAGACATGGAGAATATTAAATTGTGAGACAGTATGTCTGCTGAATCAAGTCGTTTGAGAAAACGTGTGTGGAAATGATGCAATCAGTACAAAGAGTCGAGGTTAGCAAACGATGGATGCCGCATGCAGTAGTTATTTTAGTATTCGTTCTGGTGAACCTTCACATGACGTTACAGTATGCTCCTGACTCACATTCTTTTCCACATTCCCCGCAGGTAGAGATACCATACAATACATACTTAACAACTTCCCTGTGTGTCTGACTTCCCCGATGACAACTAATATATGCCTTACTTATTCTCTTAAACACCAAGTATCACGGATGTGGCTTTTCTGTCCTGTTAGCGGCTTACAGTTTTTGCACAGATGTAGGAACGATGGGCCACACATAGACTATTTTGCATCAAGACTCTTACGAACATCTGTATTGAGCTGTCCTAGCTCGTTACGATTTCGTTCGAATTTTCTCTTCCCGTTATGCACTGCTTTCTTACATGATGAACGATCAAGGATGAGTTATTCCTGATTCATTTTTCAAAATTTGACCTTCAAGTGTATTCTTAATGCATTCCTTATATCTTTTTATGGTTCGTTTGCTGGGTTTTAAAACGATTAATTCACCATACAGAAATTGATTAGGGGACTGACCACCTTCCACACTCAGTAATTGGTGCCGAAGTACTAGAAACTCTATACTGTCAGACTCACTGTGTTCGTGGACATCAATATCATTTACATTTGCCATTGAATACTCAGTACACAGCGGAAACACTTTGGTGAAATTGTTCTAACCTTTTCATCTATCTCCGATAAGTAACACAGGTCTCAGCGAAGACAAAACACAAGTATTGTAGATCTTCAGCTTTGACTCAATTGAAATATCATGCTGAAATCATAAACGAAAGTCATGCACAAAATAAGTTCAATAAGCTCTGGAATTATCAGACATGCTTCCATTTTTCTAAATTGAATAGAATAAATGGATCTTTTTTAAAACGGGGGCCACATTTTTCATTAACGAAACACTTTGAAACTTGGAACACTGGTAGAATGTGTCATATAAAACATCTTTTTCTCTTAGTCTTCTTTAAAAAAAAAGAAATCCCTAAGTTATTCCATGTTAAAGTTGTCGTATTTCTGTAATTTCAACCAATCACTGACGTCCATTCAGCCGATATACATTAAGTGCCGACTACATAAACTAACGATTCTGAAACAATTCTATCGGTGATAGGGTTAGGGTTAGGGTAAAACAGCAAATTTAAAAAGAAAAAAGCAAAACGAAGCTATGGAAATTAAATACGCTTTACACCGCTTAATCAGCCAAAGGAGTAAATGTAAACAACTGAATACTTGTCAGTGATTGGTTGAAATTATCGAAATAAGACAATTTTTTACATGAAATAAATTCGAATACAAAAATATTTTTCTGTTCTATAACACAAAATAGATAAGTATACGAAGTTTGAAAGTCTTTCGGTATCAAAAACACTACGTAAAACATTAATGAAAAATGTGGTCCCCGTTTTAAAAAAGATCCGAATAAATTAAATAATGATGAATACACACTTGTACATGATAAACAAAATTGCTAATAATAATAACGTAATAAAATGAGTAAAATGTCAACTATTTTGGTTGAGTGACTTTTGGCCCACTTATGTATAAACCATTTTAAAATAACGTCTATAACTTAGTCATTGATTAGAAGCGAGTTAATATTTTAAAATTAAAATTTTCAATTCACACCTTTCCTCCATTGAGCACCAGGCGATATATTTGGCGGGAATTCAGTTTAACCACCCCATAACATTATTATTTTTTTTAATTTTCAGAAAATGTTTGCAAAATTGTGTTCTATACACAGGAATTCATACGATTATGCAAAAAAAAAAATAAATAAACAGTGTGTGATTTAAGGGCGATTTAGCTGTCATTTTTAGCGCATCACACGACCATTTGATACCAACCTCATTTCTTTGTCACTCAAACATTTTTTGATGTTTTTCAATATTTTTCTCATAAACACCTTTAAAAGAATACTGATGCACTTAATAGTGCTCCATTGCTGGAATTCAAATAAAAAGATTCAGACTGTCCGTATTTTAAAATCTGATTTTACAAATTCCAAAAACAGTGGAAATTTTAGGATTTTGGGGAGGGTTCGAAAATTAAGAAAAAATTCTATAATCGTATGTATTCCAGTATAAGAAACACAAATTCGCAAAACTTTTCTGAAAATTTAAAAAAAAAAAAGTTACGAGGCGTTATATGGGATGCTTAAACCAGATTTCCACAACGTATTTTTCCCCACCTCACAGAAAAATTAAAAATTCTTACCTGGATTTGATACTGTTTTAAGGTTTCGATTTCTTAGCGCTTTAAATCTTTTACTTGCTTAATAATATTAACTGTAGAAAATCAGCCTTAATTCAATTCGTATTTATTCAAATTTTAACCCTTTTTCTCCGTGACTTAAAATTTAATTTAAGTTCTTTCCTGTCTGCAGACTAACGAATATTCACCAGATGGTGGTACATTTGAAGTTAAGCTCTTTTTTCATAAGTATCATAAATTCATTAACCTACGTTTCATTTACGTTAGATCCTTCGGTTGTTCCTCATCTAATGGTCTAATAATTTCTCTGGATGATATTAATTGTGATGATATTAATAAAAATAATCACTAAATTTTAGAACTATTTATTCACTAACTTACTTAATATGTCAATTTATCCACTTTCTACAATTCATTAATTTATTTTTTTCTGGAATTAAGTGATTAATAAATACATTAAGTATGATAAATAGATGGCCACTTGATTTATTTCTTATATTTTTAATCTTTTCCTCTCTCTGTGTCTGTCTCTGTTTCTGTCTGTCTGTCTGTCTGTTTCTCTCTCTCTCACGTGTCTGATTTACTCCCCATTAGCACATAGCATTTTTCTTTTATTTTGACTTTTATATGAAAACAAAATGATTAAAAGCCACAGGTCTGGAGTTTCACCTATGTTATATCGTGGTCATATGAGACATAGAGAATATAAATTTGTGAGACAGTATGTCTGCTGAATCGAGTCGTCTGAGAGAAAACGTGTGTGGAAATGACGCAACCAGTACAGAGTCGATGTTAACAAAATAGGATGGCTATGGTCAAAAGAGGGTAGAGGAAATTGCGAGAACTGATACATCTATAACCATAGAAAGAGGAAATAAAAAGAGGAATTTTTTCTTGATATAAAAACCAGATTGTAAGTGACATGCGTAAAATAAGTTTGATGATGTATAACCTTTAAACATTAGTGGTGAAAGCAGAGAGTCTACAGTATTTGGAGAGAAACGAGTTGTATATGGAACGCTGGGTGTGTTACGTTAATGTACGTTAAAGATGTTTGAGTGCGAAGGAGTTGAGTAGCTGTCTAGCCATCATGGCAGGATGTTTTGAAAAGGGAACTGACGATCTCAATATGTAAATGGAATGCAAATGGTTTATACATGTTTGGTTTTAAAGTGTTGTTATTGGTAAAACATACCAGTGGCGTAAAAGTAATGCAAAGAAGATTCAGTAAAAATAATTTAGTTTTAAATAACGTTGAACCGCAGAGTTAAGAATGCACAACACTAAAATTAAATTTTGGCACAAGGCCAGCAATTTTAGGAGGAAGGGTAAGTCAATTACATCGATCCCTGTACTCATTTTATCAACTGCTGAAAGGATGAAAGACAAATATAACCTCGGCTGAATTTGAACTAAGGACAAGGACTAAGGACATGCCTGGCTTAGAGGGAAAACGGGAGCCTTGATGTGTATTTTCAGCGTATGTTGAAGTGGTCATTATTATTGTTGTTGTTGTTAAAGTTCTAGATCAACTCTAATTAAGCAGGTCTACGATCAAAGTCATTCCAACCGTGACCATCAAGTTTTTTTCCTACCTACAAGATACCCTAGATCATATCCAACGTGTCACTTTTTAAGGTTGTCATTTGAATGAGTTTTGCCTTTATGTGACCGCTCGCTCCACTATTGCTAGCAGAGCGAGCGACTGCATAAAGGCTTTCTCCTTGGTTCATATAACAGTAGTTGGCAGAGCTGGTAGAGCGCCTTGTGCCTTGCCGTATTTAGTTGCGTTCCTTTACGCTCTAAGTTCAAATCACCAAGGTCAGTTTTGCCTTTCATCCTCCTGTTGTCGACAAAATAAAGCAGCAGTTAAATATCCAATTCTTCTCCTAGTAATTTGAGACGTTGTGGCAATATTACAAATTACTATTATTGTCGTGTGAAAAGGCGCCGACTTGGAGGAATCGTTAGCACGCCGAGCGAAATGCCCAGCGACATTTTGTCCGTCTTTATGTTCTGAGCTCAAATTCCGCCGAGGTTGACATTGCCTTTCATCCTTTCGGGGTCGATAAAATAAGTACCAGTTGAACATTGGAATCGATATATTAGACTAGCATCTACCCCAAGAGTTCAAGCCTTGTGTCTATAATACAAGTGAGTAAACCAACAACTGTGTCTTTCTGGTAATGACCCAAAAGAGTAGGGTACAAAATATTGGATATTGCTTTTTACCTTTTACTAGTTTCAGTCATTGGACTACAGCTATAGTGGGGCACACTACCTTGCAGTGTATATTCGAATAAATCAATACTTATTTTGAAGTCTGGTGCTTATTCTATCGGTCTCTTTTGCCGAACAACTAAGTTACGAAAACGTAAACGAACCAAAACCGGTTGTCAAGTGATGGTGGGGACAAATACAGCACAAACACAGACACACATATACACATGCACTTTCGCTCACACACACACACACACACACACACACACACACACACACAACTGGCTCCCACGCAGTTTCCGTTTACCAAATTTACTTACAACGCAGTGGTTGACTCGGGAAGTAGATAACACTTGCTTAAGGTGCCGCACAGCGCGATGAACCTAAAACCATGTAGTTGCAAAGCGTACCTCTCTGTACTGATCTGGCTACCTGTATTACGTAGAATATATGGGCAATAATTAAATCCTCTAATACCTTCTGACTTGAATGGTCTTGATTCATTTATTATTCTTTTCCTAGCTCAAATTGTAAAGTTCTCTTTGTGGACTTTATTTAAAAGTAAATTAAACTTCAGGATGTCTAATATTTCATCCACAAGGTCTAGTCCTTGTTGTTGTGTGGTGGCCTATGTGCCTCAGTAACCCTGAGAGCCATGCCAGCGGAGCCCAGACTCCTGGTAGGGTCTCACATGCAGGACAGGTTAAGGGATAGAGACCAGACTGATTTGGACCACCTGCTTCTAGAGATAAAATAGGTTTTGATAGGGCCAACGTTCCCACCTAGAATAAAGCTAAGTTACAGTAGCAACGATGACAATTCAAAATCAACTAAAGCTGGTGGAAAAAGACCTACCTCAGAGAAAAATATGACGCGCTAAGAATAGCTGGAAGCGGGATACTGAGGCAGAGTTGAAAAAGCGGGGATTCAACTGGAGAGAAGCACCAGTCGATACAGTGGAGAAAGGTCGTCGATGGTCAATGCTTTATAGGGAGCGAAGAGCTTAAGCAAGTATGATTAATATTTTGATAAGTGATGAATTAACAGCCATTAGAGCATCGGACAGAACCTAGTGGTATTTGTTTCAGCTTTCTGCGCTCAGAATTTAAATCCCACCGAGGAGAGGATAACTTTGCTTTTCAAACTTTAAGGGTCGACAAATAAAGTAGTCCTCCTCCTCCTCCTCTTCCTTTTCCTTTCCCCTCTCTTGGAATATCTGTTACGTTATGCCATGAGAAATGTCATTTGAAAGTAGACACACAGTGACCCTTTCTCTATTAATGGAGAAACTGATACATTTCTAAAACAGCCCAAGGATGGGCTATATTACAACATAGACTGGAAATAAAAGAAGAATGTTCACCTATTGGTTTCAAATTTTGATACAAAGACAGCAATTTAAGGAGACAGGTAAGTCGATTACACCTACCCCAGCACTCAACTTGTACTTATTTTATCGACCTCAGAAGGATGAAAGGAAAAGTCGACCTCGGGGAAATTTGAACTAAGAACGTAAAGGCAGTCGAAATGCCGCTAAGCACTTTGCTCGGCGTGCTAACGATTCTGCCAGCTCACTACCTTAATTCCACCGAATATTACGAAGAAATAATTATTTCTCCTGTAATAACTGTCTACTGTAATAATCGCTGTAATAATTGTCTGCTAGGGGACAACCTAAATTCTTCTAGTTTGATATTAATCAGATGAACTGGCCTTCTTATTTTCATTGGAAATCTTATAGAATAGATGTGCCCCAGCTTGACTTGGATACTTTTGGAGTGGATTTAATAAACTGTCATTAGAAGTTTACGCTTCAGGTGAAACTATAATTTGAATTATCGGAGGAGTTGGGAAGGCATTGAAGAGAAAGCACTTTGAAGATATAAAACTGAGATGCTGTTTATTCTCAGGGTAGTTCTGACTAAGACCTTAATTTCTGTTTTTTTTTTCTCTTTTCTTATTCAGGGGGTTTGCATCCGGGACTACAGTATCAAATGCGCCCTTTTTTCAAAGACGGTAGGGTGATGTGTGATACAAAGGTATATATCGTATTTCCAGATGATAAAGCAGTTCCAGATTATCCCTGAAATTATGGGATTTTGTGTGCATAGCTGATGAAGCATAGCAGCACAGAAACACATCTTACGATCCGATGACATCATTCGTATTCTGATGGCGTGTTTTTCATACATATCATCTATAAGAAAAATTTCTTTTCAGTCTTCAGAGACAGTTTTCGCAGCAGATGTTTTCACACGTTTCAGTGTACACGAGCTTGTTAAATATTGCTATACACACCTATTTTCAAATCATCGCTATTTAGCGTGCCTCTAGTTAATTAATTCCAGTTTGAAAAAGCTTTGCATACATCACCAAATATTTATTTGTTATTTAAATATAAAAACCGCAGTTTTTAGAACGCTTTAAACGACGAATTCGGTGCCCGTAGCTGATGAAGTGTAACGATGCAGAAACACGTGTCCGATGACGTAATTCATAACCACTCATCCTCTTCAAAAAACACTTGGCAGCGGAGGCTTTTCCACGTTTGAGTCTACACCAACGTATTGAATCTAATTGTACACATCTATATTTCAATAATCGCTACTTAATGTACCTCTAATTAATTATCAGACCTATGAGTAAAGGTATTCCAGCCATGACCGTTCTGTCGCTTTAAGGGATATCAAGGACTACATTTCCTAATGTATATCCTTCTCCCTTTTATGACGTCTGAGATTTGAAAATGACCTGGCTTCTATTTCAAACAGGTCGAATATCCTCTTGGATGTTTCTTTGGATATTAGAGAACATTCTTTGAGTCACTGTAGTACTTCGGCTATCTGCGGTGGACTCTCCTGTCGTAAAAATAACAGATGAGAGTTCCGCAACTTCTTGCTGAACAACTTGCACAAATGATTTGTTGATAGTAATCGAATGCTTTTCCGCGCATTGCTCACTCCTTCCGTCAAATTGGCATTGCCTGTATAGGCTCATCGTGTTTTCCAAACGTCAATTGTCGCGGAATACAATGCACCACCTGTTCCGTAACCAAAATCATCCGATTGTGAGTGCAACATCCAATTCATTCGGCGACGTGTTGTCTCGCTTTGAATACGAATAAGTGCAATAATCCTGTCTTGGATAGATGATCCAGTTTTTACTAATTTGTTTTAACTCTAGCAATATTACAAAGATAACACTATCTTAATTATTGTTTGCTTTTATGTGGTAGACGTTTATGAACAATTTATCCACAAAACTATTCTATTTAATTCTGTTTTCCTACGCCAACTAATTAACAATTTTGTAAATTTCCTTAAAGGCTTCTTTCTCATTATTTCATCAAGCATAGGGACAACTGCTCCTCTTATGTTATAAAATCTTCAAAACAAATCTGGAATTTTCTCCAGTACTTCTTGAAAAGAAAATGAAATTTAATATCAATTATTGCCTAATTTTATAATATTAACATTAGGCTGGAACAAAAGTTCGTACCGTTTCTGATATAAAATTCAATAACCATATTTAGATATTTGTATACACCTTTATTCAACCACATACGTCTTATTTTGTTCCATTACCGTTTGCCATCTTTGGGGCAGCTTCATGATCCCATCCTCTCAGAACTTGACATCTTTCTGGGTGATGAACTGGTCTAAGTGGTTTTTATAATCTTCCAAAGAATTGAAGTTCTTCTCTTTAAGATAAATTTTCAGGGATCAAGACAAATAGTAATCCAAAGGTGCAAGGTCAACTGAGTACAGTGGGGGATGGTAGGAATCCCAGTCAAGCTGTTCTAGTTTCTACTGGATCGGTAAGTTAACATGAAATCTAGCGTTGTCCTGAAGGTAGATGGCACTCTTCTAATTGGTCAATTCGGGATGTTTTTCATTGATTGCCCCCTTTGATCAGTCTAATAATGAATAATAATTGTCCGAATACGATTGATTTTGCTGAAGGAACTCGTAATAAGCAGTGCTATTCTAATCCCACCAGATAGAGAGCATCACCTTCTTCGGATATTGACCGGCTTTTGGTGTGATTAAAGGCTGTTCATTTCATTTTCTTCAGGATCTTTTTCATTCTACATTGTTGTAAACATTCCATTTTTTCACCCTCTGTGATCGTTCTTTTCAAAACTGGGTCGTTTTCGTTGCGTTTGAGCAAAGAATCGCAGATGGAAATACGTTCCACTAAATTTTTTTCCCGTTAAATCATGAATCACCTAAACAT
The DNA here is from genome assembly GCF_046866305.1 of Octopus bimaculoides. Classification (NCBI taxonomy): domain Eukaryota; kingdom Metazoa; phylum Mollusca; class Cephalopoda; order Octopoda; family Octopodidae; genus Octopus; species Octopus bimaculoides. The sequence goes on from NC_142931.1 coordinate 121,771,395, forward strand.
AGTAGTATTTTTAAATGCCTTATAACGCTGATATGAGATCTGTGGAATACCTCTGCGATGTCTGTCTCGTGTCGTGTCACCTGAATTATTTTTTTATTAGCGTTTCGATTTGGTCATCATCAATTTTAGTCATCATTAACAGCTGTGGGCCTGTCGGAGCGTTCATGGTTTTCCAGGTCAAAATTTTACTCCTAGACCTAGCAAAACCCTTACAAATACTCCTTTTAGCTATGACACCACTTTCATAAATTGCACATATATTTACTGCAGTTTATACAATCTTTCCTTTTCGGAAATAAACAAGCATCAAATGAGGAAAATGTACCACATTTTTCTCCACTTTCACTTTAAACTTAAAAGCGGTAGAAATAAACTATCAACACATCGTATAGAAAGACTTATTAAAATGCTGTAGGGCACTACCCAAGGATTTATGACAGACGAGCTGAGACGAACTGTAGAGAGGAACTTCGCTGCGGGCTAGCTTGGGAGCTGGTCTGCGGCGAAGTGGAGTTCCGGTTAAGCAGGCTTTCTACTAAGTAGGAGTTAACTGGCGGCTGTCGCTCTCATGTATTTAACTAAATAAATTTTTCGTTAACACAATCTGGGTCTCCGTTAATTTTTTGTATATAGCTTAACTAAAGCTATAACTGGTGACCCAACAGAAGAACGACAGCTTTCGCTATCGAAGTAAATAGAAAATCAAAGAAACATGGCAAGCGATCACACAACAGCACTGAAGCTACCATAGTTCAAGCCGAAGAGCACTGAGCTATGGTTCGCGCAGTGACACCACATTCCCAGCACAGCACCCCACCGCAGTTCACAACCGCGCACGTCGTCTATCACCAGACAAACTTGCTATCGCAAAGGCCGAGTTTGACAATATGGAGGCGTTGGGCATAGTTCACCGATCAAGCAGTCCGTGATCGTTACCTCTGCATGTGGCACCGAAACCCAACGAAGGTTAGTGATCTTGCGGAGATTACTGACGTCTCGACGCAGATACGACACTCGACTGCAACCCCATTCCACACATACAGGACTTCTCAGCCCAGCTAGCCGGATGCTCGGTTTCTCAAAGGTCGACCTCATCCGAGGTTACCACCAAATACTAGTACAAGACGACGATGTTCTGAAAACCGCCATGATCACTCCTTTCAGGCTGTATGAATTCCTACGTACACCCTTTGAGCTGAAAAACAACAACACAATCCTTCCAACGCTTGAGGGACACCGAGTGCAGGGGTCTTGATTTTATCTTTGCATACTTAGATGATATCCTTATTGCAAGCCAAAATGCAGAGCTGCACGAGAAGCACCTAGTGACTCTTTTTGATAGACTGGAACAGTATGTTCAAGTAATCAACCCAACCAAGTGTGTTTTTGGTGTTACAGAGATCGACTTCTTGGGACATCTAATCACAGGTGCTGGTACTACACCCCTGCCTGAAAAAGCGAAAGTTATCTTTTCCACGCTCCACCACAAGCAAAGCTCTACACCTATTTCTGGGCATGGTAAACTTTTACCATCGCTTTATCCCTTCTGTAGCAAGAGTGATGAGACTTCTATACAAAGCACTACCAAAAGTTGGTTCAAAAAGACAGGTGGAGTGGGATGGTGCAATGACCTCAGCCTTTAAACCCACAAAACAAGCTCGCGCTAAAGCAGCAATGCTGTCCCATCCTCATATGTCAGCTTGGACTGCACTGACAGTCGATGCATCCGACACAACCACTGGAGGTGTTTTAGAACAACGCATCAATGGTCAATGTCGACCACTTGCCATCTTCAGTCGACAGCAACGACATCCTTAGCAGAAATACAGTACTTTTGACAGGAAACTGGCAGCTGTCCATCTAGGTGTCCACCACTTTCGCTATTTTCTTGAAGGCTGCACGTTTACAGTGTTCACAGACCACAAACCCATCACCTTTGCTATGAGCAAGCTCTCGGAGCCTTGATCTGCACACCAGCAATGACAGCTATCGGCCATTTCTGAGTACACCACGGATATCCAACACATAACTGGAAAAAGCAACCTTGTCGCCGACGCACTCTCTCGTGCCCCTACCTGCTCTCACACCTACCTAGCCCTAGTAACTGAAGGCTTGGGTTACGAGGCTATGGCTGCATCCAACAGACAGATGTCGAGATCAGGGCCCACCGCACTGCCATCACATCACATTCCTTGCAGGATATGCACTTTGGCTCCAACGTCACAACCCTACTATATGATATATCCACTGGGAAGCCACGACCGATCGTCCTATTAGCCTGGCACAGGAAGGTTTTCGATGTCATTTACGGGCTGTCCCACCCAGGTACTAGAGCCACACGGTACTTGTCAAGCAAATTTATCTGACACGGTATGGTCAAGCAAATTGGGGAGTGGACCAAGACCTGCATCCTCTGTCAGCAAGCCAAGGTCCATCAGCACACCAAAGCAACTCTCGGTAGGCTATGAACCACTACAGGCCCGTTTCAGCTACGTCAACATTGACTTTGTCGACCCCTTACCACCTTCACATGGTTGCTCGCATCTACTGACCTTGGTAGAGACCGCTACACTCGTTGGCCTGAGGCTATCTCTCTCCGCAGCACGGAAACACAAGAAGTCAGCCGAGCCTTCATCACAAACTGGGTCGCCCGTTTCAGAGCCCCAGACAGCATCACATCCGTCCGGGGGTCCACAATTCACTTCAAAGCTGTGGAATGACATGTGTGGCCTTTTTAGAATTACTATGAAGCACAACAACCTGCCATTCACAGGCCAACGGGTGAGTGGAGAAATTTCAGCGCCGCCTGAAGGAATCCCTGACAACCAGACTTAACGGGCCCATTGGATTGATCAACTTCCATGGGTGATGCTGGGAATCTGCACCGCCCCAAAGGAAAATCTCAACACTTCTGCGGAAATGGTGTATGGTGCCCCTCTTACAGTGCCAGGAGAGTTCCCTCCGAACGCCAAGTCAGACCCGGATGTCAAAAGGTACCTCGCACAACTGAGAGACAGTGTGGACCAGTTGCGCCCTATTCCCATGTCAACACATGGTACACGTAGATCATCCGTACCGATTGACCTCCGCATGGCTAACTTAATGTTCTTTAGACGTTACACACAACGGAAACATCTCCAGCAACCCTACGATGGCCCATATGAAGTCATATGTCCGGGAGACAAATCATTCCAACTCCTAATTGGCGGATGACATGACACAATTTCCATCGATAGGTTGAAGTGCGCCCATCTCGATAATGACAACCCCATCCAAGTAGCTCAACCACCAAACAAGGGTCATCCCAGGCAAATCGCATCTTGGTGGCAAGGAACAGTCACCAAAGAACCGAGTAACTACACGCACAGGCAGGTCAGTTAAAACGCCTTTCCGGTTCCAATGACAGTCAACAGTTCTGTAGGACACTGCCCAAGGATTTATGACGAACTGAGGCGAACTGTAGACAGAAACTTCGCTGCGCCCTAGTTACGGAGCTGATCTGTGTGTGTGTGTGTGTGTTACCTGCTTCTATGAGATGAGAGACAACATTACGTGTTTAAACGCTCCCAGTTGAAAAACGGTACAAACATTTGCTCCAACCCTATACTTTTAGTTAACCCGTATCAGATATGTTAACATTTAACATAACACTTGTGTTAACTTAACACTAACTCAACTGTATATAATTATTTTTACTTAGCCTGTATCAAATATATTATTACTAGCCTAGTAAAATGCTATTCGGTCTGGTATTTTTACTATGAGATGAGAGACAACATTACGTGTTTAAACGCTCCCAGTTGAAAAACGGTACAAACATTTGCTCCAACCCTATACTTTTAGTTAACCCGTATCAGATATGTTAACATTTAACATAACACTTGTGTTAACTTAACACTAACTCAACTGTATATAATTATTTTTACTTAGCCTGTATCAAATATATTATTACTAGCCTAGTAAAATGCTATTCGGTCTGGTATTTTTACTATGTGGCCTATATTGTCTTATAGTTACAGAAAATAATGTCTTTTGGTGAATAAAAAGAAAGCAAACAACAAAACAAAAACACAAATAACTGAATATAAAGTCATGTTTTATTACAATTCATAAATTATTCCAAAAACGTCTTTCAAGGCCTTTTTCGGTCCTAAGTTCGGTGGAGTTATTATTGATAAATACTTTAGATATTTGTTTCTTTATGATGTATTTCTCCTTCTTAAATGAATACGTCAACAATAACAGTGAATTTTCCGAATCAACAAGACATCTCTACGTGGTCATTCAGTTTGCTAGAAATAATCACCAAATCTCTTTCAAACAACATTCAACTGTCTTTAAGACAAAAGGACACATCAGATAATGCTATCTTTGACAGACAACACATTACGTCACGGCTTGAGAACATCTAATAACAGACCTTCTCAATCAGGGTGGGATCTGGCACTAAATGATAACAACCATTAATTCCTTTATATATATATATATATATATATATATATATATATATATATATATATATATATATATAAGATAATAAGAGTGAGTTTGTTCACTCTTATTATCTTTTATACATCCAACCACGTGCTTTCACATACCAACTTTCTCACATATATATATATATATATATATATATATATATATATATATATATATATATACATACATATATTTATATACATACACACACATTATATATATATATATATATATATATATATATATATATATATATATATGACCATACATACATACACACACACACATATATATGTATATATGCATATATGGGTACAGGACGTCACAAAAAGTAAACAACATGAAATACGAAGACAAATTTGGGTATGCAAACAACGAAACAAATGGAAAGCAACCCAAGTAACAATTGTCGTTAAATACTCGAAATGAGGAGTAGGTAGACAGCCGACAACTGATGAAGGATCGTTCTTTATGTTACTTGTCTTGTTTTCCATTTGTCGCTCTCGCTTGTTTGCATACCTAACTTCGTCTTCGTGTTTTATATTGTTTACCTTTTGTCACGTCCTATACCCATATATGCATATATATATACATATATATGTATGTATGGACATATATGTATATATATATATATATATATATATATATATATATATATATATATATATATATATATATATATATATGTATATATATATATATATGTATATGTATGTATATATATATATATATATATATATATATATATATATATATATATATATATATATATATATATATATATATATATATATATATATATATATATATATATATATACATATATACATATGTATATATATGTATATGTTTGTATACAGTTGAAATTTAAAGAAAAGCAAAAGACGAAAACGCTCGGGAAAGTAAGGAAGTCTTTTACGTTTTGAGCCTACGCTCTTCAACAGAAAGGAAAAAAGAGAAAATAAGCAGAAAGAGAATAAAAAAATCTTGTAGATTTAGCGATCAGACATGACGGCTGGTTGGGAAAAAAAGCCTGACAGGAGAAGCAGAAAGAAGGGGAGATAAAGTATTGGTGGTCCCAAAATGAAGGTGCGCGTGCGTGTGTGTATGTGAGAATGTGTGTGTGTGTGGATAGGGGCCGAAATTAAGGAAAGGACGTTCATTACTTATTAGTGTTTGTAAATAGGTCATTACACACAAAAAACATTTGCATCGTCTTCAGGTCAAATACTATCCAGATATTACGTTAAAATTTGATATAGGTCTTATGGTTAACTGAAATCATCAATATTTGGTCATTCGTACTAACTCATACTGGGACTTCCCCTCTGCTTGTTGCTCACCCGTGACTACAGGCCATTTTTCTTGCTTCTCTGTCTTTTCTGGATGGGTCATCCAGATAGCCGGATGTCATTTCTCTCGCCACTCGATATCTTTTTTCTCTTCTATTTATTTTATATCCTTTCAAAATTTCTCCCAGGCGTTACCCATTACATTTCGTCTTGGCCTAGCGGCCCTAAACGTCTGTTTTCGTCGATCGTCTCCGTACGTCTACTGTGGTGTCGTTTGTTCGTTCAAAGCCTTAACTCTCCGCAAATTTTATATTTTAAAAATTTCTGAATGCTGTTGTCTTATGAAGTTTCCCTGTCTTGTTAAAAACACGAAACAAGTAGTAATAAACAGTCGACAACTGGGGAGGAGTTAGACTTCTTTTGGTATTTTGTCCCGTACTTGTCTTTCAGTATGTTTACGTATTTTTCACTCGTTAGTGATGTCCTGTACCTTATATATATATTTTCATATATATATATATATATATATATATATATATATATATATATATATATATATATATATATATATATATATATATGTATATATATATATATAAAGTAAGTAAGTAACATGTCAAGGTATTGGTGCATTACGATGGTCTTATGCAACCGAGGAAGGCGGTGTATTTCAAATTGATATAATGCTTGCATTGTTCGATTAAATGGAGCAACCTGAAACGGCCGTAATGCACTAATACCGGACTGACTTGGTGCCTCAATTTAAGTACCTGATTCAAGTGAATCTTAATTATATATATATATATCTTAGAGTGTGCTTCTTCGGATTTATGTTTTCTGTAAACGACATACATACATATATACATATATATATATATATGTGCGCGTGTGTGTGTGTGTGTGTGTTTGTGTCTGTGTTTGTGCCCCCATCATCGTTTGACAACAGGTTTTGGTGTGTTTACGTCCCCGTAAATTAGCGGTTCGGCAAAACAGATCGATAGAATAAGTACCAGGATTTAAAAAATAAGTACTGGGGTCGACTAAAAGAAAAAAAATTCAAGGCGGTGCTCCAGCATTGTCGCAGTCTATTGACTGAAACAAGTAAAAGAAAAAGATAGAATATATATGTATGTACACACACACGCGCACACTCACACACTCACACACACACACACACACACACACACACACACACACACACACACACACACACACACACACACACACACACACACACACACACACACACACACACACACACATATGCGTACGCACAAGCACATATATGATCATATTCAACAACCATTCATTTATATAATGCATGAAACAATATTCCTTTACATATTGTTTGAACAAGCCTCGAGTCAGCCTTGATTGAACAGAACAATGACAAATACAATAACATTCATAGTCTTAGTTTTTCCAGAAATTGTGTATGAAGAAATACATTATATAATGTGTCCCTCCTCTTACTATGACAGTAGCAATTTAAGGAAATTTAGGTGTTTATTTCCCGCTAGCCGTTCCACTATTTACAGACCGTTCTGTTGATTCGTCATATACTTTTATCTGTATATATGTATTTGTTTTCAAATAATTTTGTTTGCCTAAATTAGCTCATGTGCAACTATACAAAGATGGTGTGACAATGCATATATAAATATTTCGGTATATACAGCATAAGCATGTTGTAAATGTAATGTTTGTAGTCAAAACTTATCCCAACACAGCTGGATTCTATATATTTCCATCTATATGTTTTTAAGTATATGTTTGTGTGAGTATGCATGTTTTCATGGTGTATATGCATGTGAATTTCAAATCCTTTTCAAGATGTTTTCTACACATATGCAACATACAGGTGAGAAATAGTGAGATTCAGAAGTGGTGACAAAGAGAGGGTGATACATATACATATGTGAACATATATGTGTATGTGTGTGTGTGTGTGTGTGTGTGTGTGTGTGTGTGTGTGTGTGTGTGAACATATACGTGAGTTCTTCTTTCTTACTGAGTGAAGAGACTGTGGAAATATTCGTGCAAGTTCAAACAAACATTTGTAGAGCAAAGATTCATAAAAAAATATAACAAAGTTTCGTTTTGCACTTAATGATGGATGAATTACCCGTGGACGCTATTTCATTAATAACCTGTGCATTTATCTCTTAAAATTAGGGAAGCATTATTAACAACTTGCAAAAAATAATTCAATTTTTTTTTAGTATTTTTCTTTTTACTGTAAATTCTTCTTTCACTTAGATGAGACAATGCTTCTTGGTATTTAACTTATATCTGGCCTCTGTGAAGTAGTGTTGAAGATTTCTTTTGAGAAATCATGGTTGCACATGTCTCTGAAAATTTGTGGTTTGTCGTCTGCCAGTTGCACCAACTGTTCGTAATTTGGTACATAGAATGTGTAGTTTTCATGAGGTTGACTACTCAGAAAGTGGAAATCACGCGTATGGTTAATTCGTCCAGAGCCAATGTAAACAACAAACAATCTTGTGCGTACGTCTTTGAGCTTTCTAGTTTCTTCAAGCAGGCTCTCTGAAATATTCGTCATATCTGAATCTATGAAGAGTACGGCTGTCGGAGTTCCCAAATGCGCTTTATGTAACACGTGTGTGTAAATAAGGTTTCTCATTTTCCTCACAATATCAACTAGAGTCGGAAAATTATTTTCCTCAACTAGCTGTCGACTGAAATTTGCCACTGATGTGAGAGAGATACTAAAGCCGTGTGGGCAATAAGCGTAGTTTGTAACACCGAAATATTGGTAACTCATATATGGTAGAAGTTTGCTTAAAAATGTCGATATCTTCACAGTACGGTCGTAGCCCAGGGACACCATGTCGTAACCAAACAGGATGACAGCTTTGAAAGAGAAATAAATCAACATTAATAAACACTCATGATTTTTTCAGTTTTTAGATTTTACTTTATCAATGTTATTTTATTTAAGCATGAGGCTTTGGCTATGCATATTGGTTTCAAATTTCTCGTTATATATATATATATATATATATATATATATATATATATATATATATATATATATATATATATATATATATATATATATATATATATATATATATATATCCTTATCTTGATGGAACACAAATTTTTACGAACTTTCTATCTCTCTTAGGCAAGTGTTAACCTAAAGCAGTTAACCTTCAGGAATAAATAGTATTCATTTAGCCATTGTTTTATATAGCCGTTGCTGCATGTGAGTTAAGTCAAAGCAAATTCAGTTTAATCTACTTAAATTAAATCAGATGAATCAAACTAGTGATTCTGAGATGAAGAGTAAAAAAGTTCGATGCTAACACAAGAAACGGTAGGATACTTACTTGCCTCGTCCTTCGGTAAAAACTCTGGCCTTCCTTTTGCTGAAAGAGGAAAAAGTTAGAGACAAAAGATAAATTAATAATTCTTTCTAGAATAGGAACAAGGTCTGAAATTTTGTGGTACTTATTTTATTAACTATGTAAGGAATGAAAGGCGAAGTCAATCTTGACGGAATTTGAACTTTGAACTGTGAAGCATTTTGTTCGACGCGGTGGTGAATCTGCCAGCGTAAGACAACACGTCTTACCATTCAACATGGAATATTAAGATTAGTAAGGGCAGTACTTTGGCAGAATTAGTAGGGCGCTGGACCTATTTAAAAACCGTCTAGGGTACTTTTGATTTCTATTTCCACGAAAGCCAATTTTATTTTATCAGCTCTGGAAAGATTAAAGATAACGTACCAGTCGTCTACTGGTGTTCTTATAATCGACTGTTCCTTTCCTCCAAATTCGAGGCCTTGTAACCATGTCAAAAATAATGCTAAAATTATAAATAATGATCCTTTCTGCTTTAGGTACAAAGGCTGATATTTTGCAGCACGACCAGTTAACAGGTGTCACTTTAGTCTGCTGTCCAGACAGCTGACACTTTCCATCATACCCAGCAAAATAAGCTGTGAGTTTTCATATAATAATAATAATAATAATAATAATAATAATAATAATAATAATAATAATAATAAGAAGAAGAAGAAGAAGAAGAAGAAGAAGAAGAAGAAGAAGAAGAAGAAGAAGAAGAAGAAGAACTGTGAAGAAAAAAAGCAACAACAAAAGCTGTAAAACAACTGAAATCCAAACTAAAACTGGAACAGCAACGGATCATGCTAAAACGATTGTAAGAAAATCCCCTTCATGGCAAATATTGGTTTAAACTAAACAGAAAAGAAATAGACAAAGCAAAAGCCCAGCGATGGCTGAGAAGCTCAGGACTCAAAACAGAGACTGAAGGATTTTTAATTGCAATACAATATCTAAGCCTTTCCACTAGAAATTACCAAAAGCGCAATGAAAAGAAATACAAGTAACTGCAGAATATGTGGAGATGGAGAAGAAACAAAAGATCATATTGTCTCTGGCTGCCCAGTCCTGGCTAACAAGGAATATATTCACAAATACGACAAAGTTGGGACCTATATACACTGGAAGCTATGCCAACACTATGGAATAGCAACAGAAAAAAGATGGTATAGGCACACGCCAGAAAAGGTCACAGAAAACGAGAAAGTAACCATACTCTGGGATTTGCCAATACACACAGATAGAAAAATTAAGGCCAATAAGCCAGATATAGTTGTCAGGGATCACCAAGAAAATATGCTTTCTAATCGATGTATCAATACCAACAGATGACAATGTTTCTCTAAAAGAAACGGAGAAACTTTCAAAATATAAAGATCCGGAAATAAAGGTAACTTGAATGTGGAGTCTAAAATCAGAAACAATTCCTATCATAGTCGGCGCATTAGGTATGGTAAAAAAAACAAATACGTAACAAAATCATCAGGACTAACATGTTTATATAACATACAGAAAATAGCATTACTAGGCACTGCACACATCCTACGTAAAACACTTTCAATACAGTAAAAATAAGAGCATCACAACAAACCACAGCACATACCCAAGGCACAGAGAGCTGCGCTCAGTAGTGTAGTGAAAGCACGTGATAAAAATAGGACTATTGAATAATAATAATAATAATAATAATAATAATAATAATAATAATAATAATAATAATAATAATAATAATAATTCAAGTGTGTGCGTGTGTATGTGAATGCCTGTGTGTAAGCATAAGTATGTTTCACTATCTATCTGTCTGTCTGCGCGTTTGTCTGCGTGTGTACATAGGAGTGGATATTCTTCCTCGCTTATTGACAGAAGTAAACGAAATATATGTATTAAATTTCAGTGTTATGACGCACTGCTTTGGGACAATGACAAATATTTTCATCTTTGAGCAAAAGCATGAATACATCTCGACTTTTTGACTTATAAAAATAGTCTGTAAAATGCTTTAATATCATATGAATAATTTTTATGGAAGTAAATCATTTCATAATTGTGATTTCGTTTTTTACTTGTTTCAGTAACTGAACTGCGGCTGATATTTTGCAGGAGGGAACTAATAAATTTACATCGACTTCAGTGCTCAACTGGTACTTATTTCATCGACCTCGGAAGGATAAAAGGTAAAGTCGACTTCGGCGGAATTTGAACTCAGAACGTAAAGACGGACGAAATGCCGTTAAGCATATTGTCGTGCTAACGATTCTGACAACTCGCCAACTTTTTTTTCTTTTTCTCCTACAGACATCAGTGTTTTCAATTGCGTGATACTTCACCTGTTAGCATCTCCAGATGCAAACTTTGTTCTCTTGACGTCTCTGGTTGAGACTTAGGTGCAACTCGTATAAATTAAAGTTATTACAAAATGATACAAAAATGGGCTACAGCAAATATTCAGTACCAAACTGCAGAAGTTTATGCAAGGAGAAGAACCAAGTCAAAACAAAAAAATACAGAGATATGAACCTGCGTATAAAAAATGTCATTGAAAAATATGATCCAAGTCAAAAAATTATTTTTCTAAAAACAATTGCATACAATTTAAAATTTTAAGAAAAAATAAATGTGTAATATAGCGACGAATTGAGTGATGACGAATTGACCAGCAGACGAATTGCCCAACGACGAATTGATTAGGGACAAATTAAACGACGACAAATTGCCGTCGATGAATTGACTGGACACCATAAATATATGTACACATAGAAACATGTGTGCGTGTGAGTGTGTGTGTGCGTGTGTGTGTGCGTGTGTGTGTGTGTGTGTGTGTGTGTGTGTGTGTGTGTGTGTATGTGTGTGTGTGTACATATACATGTCTAGAATTATATTTTTCTGCTTCAAATTGGTAAGCAAAGATGTGAATTTTAACTTATTAGAATATGGTACATAAAGAATGCAAAAATTTATCAAATCCATTCGGATATGTTTGCAGAAATTATGTTGGAACTAAGTGGATATCACGTAAAACTATGAAAGGTGTCAAATTCTGGATAGCATACAGATTGTACTTTGGAGTGCTTCTTGGTAACAATGAAAAAATTTGGAACCCATCATGTAATATGTAAAAGGTGTCGAGCTAGTGAAAAAGGATGCTTAAGAAGTGCAAAAAGGGCTGTGCCGTTTCCTATTTCCGGAATATGGAGAGAGTCAACGAATCCCCATGGTGACTGTTATTTTTGTTTGCTTACTGTTACAATGTAAAGAAAATTAAAGGAACGTTCTACAGTATTCAAGCTAAATGAAAGGAATATAACGCAGGAAGTTCATAGGATTACTGTATACCGGAAATGATATGCAGAAATTGTAATTTACTTTGGTGTTAGTGAATATCTATGCTACTGCAAAGACACGAATAGTTTGTTAACTGCAGTTGGACTGAAGTACGGTCCCGAAAACCAATAGCTCTCTCTACCTTTTGATACCTTAGTGCAAATGAAGGAACAATAAAAATGTGATAAACAGCTACTTGTTAACATCAACTATGTAGAATTTATATGGTATGTGTGCGAGGATTTAAAGAAGTTTGCCTTTATACTTGATTTTCAAGATGGATATATGAAATATTCGTATTTCCTTTGTTTATAGGATAGCAAAACTGTTGGTTATTATTATCGAAAATTCAATGAACAGCGGTGAGGGCTTTGTGAAAGATTCCACCTAGATACTGCACAATGGATAAAAAGTATTATAGCCTTAAAAACACTACTATGAGGGGAGACTATATACATATACATACATACATACATACATACATACATATATATACATATACATATATATATATATATATATATATATATATATATATATATATATATATATATATATATATATATGATAGATCGCTAGCCACTACACATTCTTTATATATATATATATATATATATATATATATATAATAGATCGCTAGCCACTACACATTCTTTATATATATATATATATATATATATATATATATATATATGATAGATCGCTAGCCACTACACATTCTTTATTTTCTCTCCTTGTTTCTTTCTCTGTTCTTTTCTGTGGAAGAGCGTAGGCTCGAAACGTTAAAGACTTTTTCACTTCCCGAGCGTTAAACTAATACTACATCTGTTTGTTGTCTACACCACCTGTCTTCGTCTTTTGTGTTTTTTTTTGTGAATTCTTCCCCTATATATATATATATATATATATATATATATATATATATCATAAATATACAGGGATTAGCATTGAGTTGCTTCTCCAACATACTGAAAATCTAGAAATAGCAGTCAAAGAACTACTGATTCTAAACTACAAATTTTTCTCTAAATGGATGGCGATATTTATGGCACACATAGAACAAAAAACCAGAGTGAAAAGCAAAAACAAACCTGCCTTTAGTTAATTGGATACGAACGTTTCGCGGTTAAGATATAAATCTATTCCGACTCATCAGCCCAATATTCTGATAAATTTGAAAGTGTCTCTAAAAAAATTCACGGTAATTTCTGGCCATGCGACACCAAAAACTAACGAGAAGAAAAGGCACTTACGAATTCATCGGCTAGTGAGTTCAGGCATCCCACCTCAAAAGAAATCCATTCCATGTGCGTCACAAATAGTCCCGTATGAAAAAAAGTCCCGTGTGAAGGGATTACGGTTTAACCATCTAACTTAGAGGTATCAAATAGAGACACTTTCAAATTTATCAGAATATTGGGCTGATGAGTCGGAATAGATTTATATCTTAACCGCGAAACGTTCGTATCCAATTAACTAAAGGCAGGTTTGTTTTTGCTTTTCACTCTGTTTTTTTTTTGTTCTATGTGTGCCATAAATATCGCCATCCATTTAGAGAAAAATTTGTAGTTTAGAATCAGTAGTTCTTTGACTGCTATTTCTAGATTTTCAGTATGTTGGAGAAGCAACTCAATGCTAATCCCTGTATATTTATGATGATAAATGATTTTACCGATAAAGGTTTTTTTCATACTGAACTACTTGGCAAAATTTTTAATTATTAATTCTATTACTAATTGACGATTCCCTGCCCTTATTCTTGTATATATATATATATATATATATATATATATATATATATATATATATATATATACACGAAGGAATGCTGAGAAATTCCTGGCTTTGGGTAAAAGAAAATACAGGTAGATCAATTAATTATGATTTTTTTCAATATTCGCCTCTCAGAATCACACTTACTGCAGTGGTCCTTCAGTTTTTCTAAGCTCTGTAAAAAGATCGAATCACTGGACCTCCAAGACCCAAAGGTGTCAGGTAATGCTGTGTAAGTGGTATGAATAGACCATAGTTAAGCTCCAGGTTCGGTGATAGCTGTAAGACCTATTTATAAATGTTCTAAAATCTTCACAGCCTTGGGTTTTTTTTATATCATTCTGAAATGTATATATATATATATATATATATATATATATATATATATATATATATATATATATAAAATATGTTGCAAAAGCAAAATAGAGACTACACGTCGAAATGTAAAGGGAAAGTAAGAATAAGAATAAGCGAAAATGCACATTGGAAATAAAAAAAAGTAAAGGCTTTTTATGAAATGTAACGATAGATATATACAATTAGATGAACTGAAGTAGGAATAAAAGTAATAAAAGTCATTATTGTGAATTGTTAAAGAGATTCAAAAGCATACCGGTTTCGTATGCTTTGAATGCACACCGATTACTGAACGGTGTCAGATCTACTAGTCCCTGAGTAAAACGATTATGTGTCTTTGTTAACTTCCATATATATATACGCCATAGAAACCAGGAAACCGGGCCCGTGAACCTGGTTAGGCTGTTAAAAGAGCGCGTATATATATATATATATATATATATGAAATATAGAAAATTGTCGTTTATCCTGTTTCGCCAATCATATAATTATGCTTCTGTAGAACAAAAGTTATGAATAACATGTTTTTCAAGACGCAGAAGCGCTGGTGTGCATTTTCTATAACCATAAAATATAGTTTTAAAAATTGCTTCAGTTATTACAAGAAAAACGAGTGTTTAACTTAAGCAGTAAAATATGGGTTTCCACCGAATGTAACTCTGGTTAGCTTTTATTGATAACTTACCTGGCTTGTCTTGCGATTCTGTTTCATTCTTGTAGTTGCTGGTTGTTGTTTCAGAGATAGAAATAGTAGTTCTTGGTGTAGGAACAGTGGTATATGATATAGTAGTTGCAGTATTTGGTGAAACTACTGTGGTGGTCGTATCATTTACTTTCAACACAGTGGGCTTGGTTGTCTTCTTAAGCACATCAGGTGTTGTCTTTGATACGACGTTACTGGGAACTTCAGGTTCTGCTGAAATTAAAATTTCCCAGTTAGTGATAAAATAAACAACCCCTATATTAATATCATCGGCAGGACAAACAACAAGGATCAAAACATTGGTTAGTCAACTGCTCGAAAACATCATTCAGGCGGTTGAGACTAGTGTCTTGTTTGAACTATTGAAGTTTTAAATTACATATTGTGCCATTGAAGTTTTAGATTACATATCCAAGAATGTGATCTAAACAATCGTCCGTTCAGCAGATTAGCCAGAAGTATGCAACCAAGCGAAATGAAACAATTCGGCGCCGCTGTTTGGACGCTAGCGATTTGACATGGTTAACTTGGACATTGAACATATTCTGGCGACAATATATTTTAGCACAGGTGGCAAACACATACTCATACATTCACACACGCAAGCACGCAGAGCTATGCGCACACAGATAGAGAGGAAGAAAGAAAGGGAGAGAGAGAACGGGAGACAGAGAAAGGGACACAGGGGAAAAGAGAGAGAGAGAAAGAAAGAAAGAGGGAGGAAAGAGAAAACTAGAAAAAAATTATAACATTTGATGTCAAATTAGCAAGCGTCGAATCAATGATACCGAATAAACGACACCAAAGTGACCATCCGAAACGTTTCATACTCACAAGTAGGTGACATTTAATACTACTCCTTATGTATATGTTCAGAGTCGCCTGGAGTAGATCGCCCCTCGCTCCTACTCCAAGCTGCGCTATTAGTTGTGTCAAGTCTTAAAAAAATTATATTTCTGTACATCGAAAAATATATTTAGTAATTTTTCCTATTACACTACTTGAGTTCATTTCCATGTATGGGTAACTGAATAATGACATACATACATACATACATACATACATACATACATACATACATACATACATACATACATACATACATACATACATGCTTATAGTCATATACACGTTGTATTTCATATATATATATATCATTAACAGCTTGTGACGCAAATTAAAATAATTCACTGTTTATTTAATCCTATATTTATAATTTACGACTTAAATACTAATAAGCAGGCATATATGCATATATGTGTGTGTGCACATACACATATATGTGCATAGATACATATATGTGCATGTATGTATGTATGTATGTATGTATGTATGTATGTATGTATGTATGTATGTATCTCTCTCTCTCTCTCTCTCTCTCTCTGTATATATATATATATATATATATATATATATATATATATATCTATGTGTGTGTGTACATTTTTGGTATTTATATATTTATGTGTGCACGAGAAATGATATCTAATGAAAGAAAAACCAACGACATCAAAGCTTAACGCAGGATAAGAGTAGATTATTTTCCTGTTGGGGGTGACAGTGAGCTATGCATCGAAAAGAAGAATTTCGGAAGGGCGATGGCGCTCTTCATCAGAATAAGGGTTGAATAAGAATCGATCAAGCACAACCGGTCGGTCATCCTTGTCAGATTTTCTTGCTCGCTTTCCCGGCACTATTCAAGAGAATCAGCAAACCAAGAACGTACGCATTGTCTGTAGAGTAGAGTTCAGTTGCATTTAAATTAGGACAGATCAAACGCTGCATCAGGCGTCGTCAATTTAACTTTCCTCGAATTTCATATTTATCACTTCTGATCTGGAGGAATTTATTTTGATTCTAGGAAGCGTTTGGTCAAGAAAAAACGTTGCAAAGATTGTCTGAGATGGACAACCCATCCAGTGTTGTCATGGCCCAAAAAGAAGCAGTCCGAGTGAGGTGTCTTGCTGGACTCTGCCAGCTAATGTTACTATGTTATCAGCAACGATGAGCATGTTACAAGCCCCGAAGAAATGATATGCACCACTTAGCAGATTTCTTGGACATGGTGTCCTCTAACGTCATTGAAGACATTTTGCATGTTCAAATTTATAAAAAGGTGAGGAGAATCGAGGTGTGCGCTTTGAAGTAAAGTATCTGGATGCGATGGCAGCTGCTTCTCATCTATATTAGACATTGACATCGAGTTGGATGGAGCAGTGGATTACTCTTATGCGGCCGGAGAAGCTGGACACTTCAGTTAGACGCCAAACACTGCTGGCTTAAGACCTCTTCAAAATATGGAGGGTGTAATGCTTCTCTATAACAGCAAACACTAGGTGATTATCTCTCTTTGCCATTGGTCACCGAGCTTCGGCCGCGCCGCCACCTTGTGGTCACCGAAGAACCACGAAGGTAAACGATTGTCTACCTTCAGCCTTGGCTATTGGCTTCCTGCTGTAGCGTCACCTTGCGTATTCCAATATGCTAGCAGGAATCCTCTAAAATGCGAGCATGACCCGAAAATCTCCGTTCTGGAGTTCAGCATGCTCTCTGGCTCGATCGAGTCTTTTAGGATTTTCGTGTGTTCGGCAATACATACCGGGTGGTGCTGCAATGAAAGTTTCCCAAGTTAGTAACAAAATAACATCATCATCACCACCATCACCAGCAAGAAAAAAAAACACAATAACAGCTATGCTATAATAAAATGCTAAAGTCTCATTTAGTACATTAAATCATGTTTTGTTTGAATTATTGAAGTTTAGTATTTTAAATTATAAGAATGTGGCCCAAAGAATTGTTTATTTGGCAGTCTAGCTTTACTGCTCAAAACTAAAAAAACCAAGGGCAATCTTTTTCTGTTTCATATCAGTTTAACACACCTGTTGTTGGCACTCCGTCGCTTACGACGTCGAGGGTTCCAGTTGATCCGATCAACGGAACAGCCTGCTCGTGAAATTAACGTGCAAGTGGCTGAGCACTCCACAGACACGTGTATTCTTAACGTAGTTCTCGGGGATATTCAGCGTGACACAGCTGACCTTTTGAATTACAGGCACAACAGAAACAGGAAGTAAGAGTGAGAGAAAGTTGTGGTGAAAGAGTACAGCAGGGTTCGCCACCATCCCCTGCCGGACCCTCGTGGAGCTTTAGGTGTTTTCGCTCAATAAACACTCACAACGCCCGGTCTGGGAATCGAAACTGCAATCCTATGACCGCGAGTCCACTGCCCTAACCACTGGGCCATTGCGCCTCCTTAACACACCTACTTACTACTAAATTTGTAATTCGATAGATCTATTCTCCATCAGGAATTTAAATGGTAAAATGAAATATTCAGGCATGGCTGTGTTGTAAAAAGATACCTCCTCAACCACATGGTTCCAGGTTCAGTCTAATGATACCTTGGGCAAGTGTTTCCTACGATAACCCTGAGTCGACCAAAGCCTTGTGAATGGATTTGGTAGACGGTAGCTGAAAGAAGCCCGTCGTGTGTATAAATATGTGTGTGAGTGTGTGTGTGTGTGTGTGTGTGTGTGTGTTTATGTGCGTGCTTGTGTGTGTGTGTGTGTGTGTGTGTGTATGCGTGTGTATGTGTGTGCACGCGCGTGTATGTGTTTTTCTCGCATCACCGCTTGACAACTAGTGTTGCCTTGTTTACGTGCCCGTAAGAGACCGATAGAATAAGTACCAGGCTTTAAAATACCCCACAAAAATATGAGTATTGGGGTTGGTTTGTTCGATTAAATCCTTCAATGCAGTGCCCCATCATGGCAGCAATCTATTAACTGAAACAAGTAAGAGATCAAAGATATTAAAAAAAAATATATATTAAATTACCTTTGCAAGACTTTATGAAGAAGTTTTTCCCAATAGACTCCAAAGATTTATAATTGAAAAATCTATAGACACCATTTTCTGGGTCACTTGCAATAACTTTTAATTCCTTTAAATGATATTTTTTACCGATTCCGACAGCATAGACTTTTATACCAAGTCGATGGAGCTTTTCTGCTTCTGCTTTTGTCTTTTTGTGGGAACGAGAATTACCATCTGTGATAACTATTGTGACCAAAGTGGCGTTGCTTTTGACTAATGACTGAAATTGCTCATTAACAAGTTTTAGAGCTGCTGCTGTATTTGTCCAACCACTTCGGTAACGAATTTTACCAATAGCTTTCTGCAATTTTTCTTTGGTAACATATCGTCCAATAGGAAATTCCAAATGGGCTTTTTTACTGTATGTTACAACACCCATGCGCATTTTATTCATACCTACTTCAAAAGTATCTACGAATTCCTGTAGAAATTTCAGAAGCCGCTCATAATCCTTTGGCCAGATACTTGAAGAAGAATCCAAAATAAACATGATGTCGGTTTCTTTTCCAACACATTCTAAAAAAAAAAAAAAAAAAAAAATTAGTGAAACAAAATGGATATTATTAAATTCGTTAAGAGAAAAGTGCGGATATTTATCAAATATATATAACTTGCAGAATTGAATTAATTACGTCCTTTAAACTTATGCCTTCAAATATTGCAGAGATTGAATTTACTTTTTTTATCTTGGCGGATCGATAAAAATAAAAGCCAGTAATAAAATAAAAATGATTCACTTGATTATATCGACCCCACTTTAAAAAAGATCGGCTTTATATCTCTTCTAAAACCAAATCAGCATTTATTTGTTCAGTATTATTGCTAACAGCTCTGTTTTTCAATAAGTCTTTTGCATTGAGAAACAATTTACAACAATCTCAAATGGTTGTACTAGCACAAAATTCTAGACGCCGATGCTTTACACTGCAGTTCAAATAGTCATATCTTGTAGCAAACTCACTTCCAGACAGTAATTTTTTTTTTACACCTAATGCCGTTCATGACTAAATCTAGTTATCATTCTTTTGTTTCTATTAAAAGTGTTAACGGTACTTAAAAAGAACTGAAAGTTGAGTCAGTAGCGGGCCGTCAGAAAACTACACTAGCGACCAGAACCTGTTTTGCTTCGTATGGTACACTACACAGTCTCTCTCTTCTCTCTCTCTCCTCTCTCTCTCTCTCTCTCTCTCTCTCTCTCTCTCACGCACACACACTCATCACAAACGCTTGGGCACGTGGCCCCCCCATCCTGCCTCTCTTTCTCACACAGAGCAAAACTCTCGGCCGCAGCCGCAGCCGCAGCAGCAGCAGCAGCAGCAGCAGCAGTAGCAGCAGCATTCTAAAAGTTGGCGAATTTTCGTTGGCTTTCAAATAACTTCAATTTTACTGCGGGGAAAAGTTTGTGTAGATTGTTTTCTTTTAAATTCATTGGATATTTTACCCACAAAAGCGTAGATCAACAGACAGTATTTAAATTTCATTGTATATTATAATAGAATCGGTGAAATAAGTACCAATAGTATATGCAATAATGATTAAATCGAGGGCTTTAGGGTTCCAACTTAGAGTTTTAAATGTGGAACAATATTTCAAATGAGATGCAAAATGCACGGGCAAATAAACAAACAATCAGACAAAAAACAAACAAACAAACAAACAAACAAATAAATAATAAGGTAAAAAAAATAATAAAACTAATCCGAGACAGAGTTCTCATAGCTAAGTAATAATTCCCAGATATTTTCATATCCAAAATCATTTCGAGCTCAAATCATTTTATGATTTCATCTAAAATTGTTGTATTGGATTTCTGTTAGGCTAACCTAAACAACTAAAATTCTTAGCTTTTGAAAACTATTTATATGCTTTGGCAAAAGAAATATGTTATTAGTGAGTTCTCTAGATTAATGAATTTGAGTCGAATTCTCGAAATACTTTTGATTTCTATGGAAACCAATTCATTTGCGTCACAAGAAAACTAACCGCGTCACCTTCTCTAAAATATAGTCTTAGTGTCTAGTCAAAAAGAGACCAATATTTGATTAATTATAAATGATTTCTAATAATTCAATACTAAACAAACCACCCTCGAATACCATATGCGATACACGAGGAATGCCATATGTAACATGAACTGAATGACTGGCAGGAATCAACAAATGATGGTAAACTAATTAAGACTAATATAAGACTGCATTTTCGGTATGATTTATCCAATTGAAAGTCAACAACGCCAGAATGTTATAGCACGCACACAAACGCACACACGCTTACACGCATGCTCACACACATACATACACACATACACAAACAAACGTACACACATACACAAACATACATATACACACAAACACATAGATACGCATATTCACATGCGCGCACACGCACTCAGAAATACGCACGCACACGCATACAAATACTAACACAAAGCACAAACACACACACATTCACATACATGTACACACACACACACACACACACACACGTACACTTACTAAATATGTATATGTAAACACAAATTTGACATAAAGTATATAAAATGAAATATCAGCAAAACGTTGTGTTTTTGTTTTTTTTTAATAATCGCAGTAACGTAGAAGAACCGAACCGTTTCGAAAGAACTTAATTATATCCCTGACAGATAAAGCTAATAAACATAAATATGTTTATTAGTTTTATCGTTTGGTGGTAGGAAGACAAGAAGGGGAAGAGGAAACAATAACTTATGAGTTGCTGCTAACTACCATGTCGTTCCACGTGTGTATAGTCCTGAGGGAAATCAGTGGCTGCCAGTAAGCTTTTCGAAATTCTGTGTTGGTTGGGTTACTAGTTACGAACTAAGCATGATGAGAATACAGGAATATGCACCAGCTTATAAGACAGCCTACTGCGGATTCCAGCCCATGTTCTATCTGATCGTAAACTTTTAATTGGATACCGTTGCTATCGAAAACTCCCTGGCGATTAGTGCACTTCTCTTCTTTCTGATGGAGCCGGGGGGAATAGATCACACGAATACTGTATCATCCTAAAATAAGACACATGGTCTGAATGCTTGGGATAGCTAAAACCTAGCTAAAAACACCACAGCACCGTTTTATCATATATATATATATATATATATATATATATATATATATATATATATATATATATATATATATATATATATATATTAGAAGGTTTGGAGGTGATGTACAGGTATTATATATTAGAAAATAATAAGGTACTCAGAGATGTGGATGGTTGTACATTTACAGATTTTTATTAATATGTCACATGTTTTTATAAATCATATTTTAGCGCTTGCATCTACTCTAATAGTCTAATCTATTAAGTCTATTATTAGAGTAGATGCAAGCGCTAACATATGATTTATAAAAACATGTGACATATTAATTAAAATCTGTAAATGTACAACCATCCAGATCTCTGAGTACCTTATTATTTTTTCTAATATATATATATATATATATATATATATATATATATATATATATATATATATATTATTTTTTTTATTGCTTCCTAAGACGTGAATTTTTGTATTAAAAATAATTTTAAACCAAAACTTATAACAATTTTAAAGTTGGAGCATGAGTTAAGTCCCCTTATAGCGATGGTGATCCTTCACTGCTGTGTTTACATTCCTGTAACTTAGCGGTTTCGTAAAAGACACTGACAGAATGAGTACTAGGCTTACAAAGAATAAATCCTGTGGTTGATTTCTTCGACCAACGACGGTGCTCCACCATGGCTGCAGTCACATGACTGAAACAAGTAAAGTAAAAAAAATCTATGCCATTTTAATCCCGAGCAAGGCCGGGTATCTCTGCTAGTATATATATAAAGTATTCTTCTCCGTGTAGATCACACTATATTCCAACTTTACTCCCAAAGGTTTTGTCTTTGTGCATGTAGAGCTCACTCAGCCTACCATTGATTCCTATTTATTGTTTTGGGTGCTACATATACATTTACTATTATTCATTTTATCATAAAATAAAAAGTTTCATGAAAGTTTATAGGCAAATCGTTATATTTATTGACAATATTTTATTCTTTTATGCTTTTATTCTTTTACTTGTCTCAGTCATTTGACTACGGCCATGCTGGAGCACCACCTTAAAGGGTTTTAGTTGAACAAATCGACCCCAGGACTTATTCTTTGTAAGCTTAGTGCTTATTCTATCGGTATGTTTTTGCCGAACCGCTAAATTATGGGGACATAAACGCAGGAGTATCGGTTTTCAAGCAATGACAGGGGGACAAACACAGACACACACACACACACACACACACACACACACACACACACACACACACACACACACACACACACACACATATATATATATATATATATATATATATATATGAGGAGCTTCTTTCAGTTTCCGTATACTAAATCCACTCAAGGCTATTGTAGAAGACACTTTCCCAAGTGGTACGCAGTGGGGTTGAACCCGGAACTATGTGGTTGGGAAGCAAGCTTCTTACCATACAACCACACCTTACAATTCAAAATGGCCACCCTTTGCTTTCAGCACAGCCCTTAATATTTTTTCAACTGAAGTTCACGACTCTTTCAATCACCTTTTCGCTTAAATTGGACCACAACACCTTAAGAGACTCTTTCAGGTCTGGCATACCTATGAGATGCGTGAACTATCCCTCTCTAATATGGGCCATATCGCAAATCCATAGGATTACTATCAAGACTTGGTGGAGGCCAAATGAACTTATCAAAAAATCTCCGGAAATGTCTCTTGGACTAGTTCTGTGTTAACTAGTTTGCGGGTTCTCCGGCTTTAGTGAATTCATAGCGACTTCCAAATGTGACTGACAATCAGGACAACACATTTGCTGGTAAACTCTGCTCTTCACTTTCACAACTTTTTCAACGAACACCAAGGGTGATTTCGAACCATTAAACGTAAAGGGAGCCCAAACTAGGACACCAGTAGGTTTTTGCTGCTTGAATTGTGATCTGACATCCTCAGGAATGTTTTCTAGTGAAGTGGCGTAAATCCAATCTTTTTAGTGGTTGATTTACAACCTCCAAGTTGAAAACCTCGTCCGACCAAACGAAGAATTTGTCTACAGTACGCTGTGTCGCCCTTCAAACTTTTTTTCCCCCCTTGTCAAGCTGTTTTTACTTGGAGGCACTTGAGAGGAGCTGTCATTGTCGAAACTTGTATGGTTTTAGCCTTAAATCCGCTTTCACTTTCCCCCGTAACCCTTATCCGAAATATTTAGCTCTTTTGCCATTTTCTTCATGCTCTTTTTTGAATTTTCCTTCATCCTCTTATTGGCGGTTTCAATTATCCTTCTGATACGAACAGAACGGTTTCTTTCTGGAATTGGGTTTGGTGAAGTTATTTGCCCCTCTTGAAACATTTTTCGTACATTAAAAACAGTTTTTCTGCAAACATTCAACTGTTTTATCACCTCACAGTTCTTTATACCAGCCATTTTCAAAGTTACAATTTGTTCACGGTTTGTATGAGTCACCATATTTAATTAAGGATAACCAATAAAGCAATAAAACAATAGAATGTTAGGAAGAGTTACACAACATTTGCAACTAGTTTTGTGAAAAAGAATGTTTCAATTTATGTTTGAACAATAGGTAATTTATGTTTAAATAACGAGTAAATGTATATGCCACGCCTGGTGTATCAACAATGAAAACATCCACTTTCTCTGGCTAAACATCTCTGTCACCCATTTTGTTGACTTTATTTTCTGTCTCCACTTATCCATCAATAGTTACTTGACTGCCTCAAGTCCTTCATTTGTGACAGAGAGACTATCATAGCGCTATTCCAAATAACTGTTCTTTTTCTTACTTCTTTTTTTTCCATACTTTTTCTTGTCCCCAGTATTCTTTTTCTCATCCTCAAGCTCTGCCTCGCCCCCACACAACCATAATTATTTTTGTGCCCATCTGTTCGACTGACTACTTCCTAATCTAGGCAAAACAGCACACAACTGAACAGCCACCCCCAACGCGTTTTCCAAAATTTCATGTTAGCTAACGGAACAAAGTTATATGGAAACCACCCTGGTAACTAAGCAGTTTACTGCATCCTCCTAAATATGCCCCTTTACGCCTCAACTGTAGACACTAAACAGTCTGTAAACTATCTCTGCACTTGAACTGCAGAAAAGTTTCTTACTAAAAAGGTCTGTAACAACTTGGCAGAATTCCTCTAATAACCACTCCTGAAATAAGATGGCCCTGAAATTTACACCCCCGCTAGTGAAGTCACCGTACATGTTATATCTGAACTTCATACTGCATAAAACTGCACACACACACGCACACACACAAACTTATTTCAAACTTTCCTTCCCCACTCCTCTTATTTTACCATCACGTACATAAAGAGCTTAGTAAAGCAATATTTTACTTAATATTAGCAAAGTAGACAACACGTAGACAACTTCCTAGCTAACCTGAATGCATATAATCTCTATTACGAATGAATAACCGTTCCCATCACTTTTAGCAACATTAACTCCTCTGCACATGGTGACCACATTTCTTTAACTTCCACACACAGGTGTCTTGCATACGCGATCTAAACACCTCATACAAGTTGCACTACCTTTGTTAATAGACTTTGAAGGCGTTGTTTTTCAAAAGCTTTACACTATGATATATATACACAGGAAACAATCTTATATCATATAAACCCTACAGATGAAAAGTATACAATTAAAATACTTAAATTTGCTGCAACGTCTGGTGATCTCAGATGACAGTCACTCAAGTATAGCATCCCAAGCATTAGACATATCCTTTACGGAAAAAGTGTACTTCAACTCTGACGAGTTGCTGACCCTCTGAAAAAACTCAAGTAAAACCAATATTAAACTGTCACTCATACCGCTCACACTTGTACGATGATATTTTTTTCACATATGGAAACATATTGGATCGCATTCTAAAAATCAGATCGTCGATTGGTAAAAAAAAGCTCACTCCAATACTCTCACGACTACTCGGGCTCCGGGACCTGTTGTTTAGTTTCTTTATTCCTTCATGAAATACGGTCACTGATGCGCTTAACCAGCTAACCGTATACAACAATCTTCCTTTCTCTCACCATCTTTACTGCTTACCACATCGGGCTTTAAACCACTTATTCAAACATTTATTCGCAGAGCCACAACCTTTTATAATTCCCTTCCCGTCAGCACTAACCGGATGTAGACACGAACGTATAGACGTCCAAACTGAATATTAACGTTATCAATCTCGCTAGTTTGGAAAGGCCTGCAAAGTATGGGCAATGTCCCAACAATTTGGATTGATAAAGCCTAATAAAAGAAAATTACATATATAAAGAACTTTACACTACAGTGCTTTCAGTTTCTTGCAACTGGCTGGTTTCGTACCGCCTCCACCCAGGAAGTCTAAACTTATTCATGTCTTCTCCTCTCACCCAGTTCTTCCTTTCCAGATTACCATCCCACTGAAATTTTATACCCCTCCTCTACACGTCTTTCCTGCAGCCGTTGGCTTGATCACACAAATCTCAGAGAACCTATTGAAGCCAAGGTTTTAGCATCTTTTTTGAGACAGACCAAATGAAAAAAGAATCAAATATAAAAAAAAATACGAGGAAATGTAATAAAAATAGTTTATCAAAAGGTACGTATTGTGCATCGAAACTAATGTATAGTATATCTTCAAAGCATACTGGACTGTAAGCGATATCAGAATTGATATAGTAAAAAATAATACGGAAAACAAATAAGAAATAGGAGGAAAAGTAGAAAAAACAATGAATAAAAAAAGCAAAGAAAAATTGCTTTTTAAGAGCATGAATTTATTCTTTTTGAAAAAAGAAAGAGAGAAAAGCATAACAAAACCTTCAAAGGAATTAAAATAATCTCGAGTTACTTACGGGTTTTTGGAAAGGCCTTGACAATAATCTGAAGTAGAAGATAAAAAACAATGAATGTCAATGACAACGATATATACGCGTATAGTATAGATAAGTATATTTACATACATACATACATACATACAAATACACATCCACAAACAGATATAAATACCTGTATATGCATACATATACATGCATGCATACACACACATAAATAGACATCCACGCACATATATTAAAATACATGGACGTACATACATACATACACACGTTTACATAACACATATACACATAAAAAACAAAATTATAAATGAATTAATTAGACGTTAAATTCAAATTTATAATTACTTTTAAACGTGTTGAGAAATCTATTATGCAGAGACCAAGAAGCCATAGAGGCGCTGGCTGAAAATCCGTTTTCAGAAATAGAAAATGTAGTCGAAAAATCTCTCCGTATATACCATATGATACAATATGAATAGATGTGAAAGCGGCGAGCAGGCAGAAACGTTAGCTCGCCGGACGAAATGCTTAGCGGTATTTCGTCTGCCGTTACGTTCAGTGTTCAAATTCCGCCGAGGTCGACTTTGCCTTTCATCCTTTCGGAGTTGATAAATTAAGTACCAGTTTCGCACTGGAGTCGATGTAATCGACTTAATCCCTTTGTCTGTCCTTGTTTGTCCCCTCTATTTTTAGCCCCTTGGGGGCAATAAAGAAATAAGAAACGTTAGCACGCCGGGCGAAATACTTAGCGGTATTTCGCCTGTCTTTACGTTCTGAGTTCAAAGGTCGACTTTACCTTTCATGCTTTCGGGGTCGATAAATTAAGTACCAGTTGCGTACTGAGGGTAGATCTAATCGACTGGCTACCTCCCCCAAAATTTCGGGCCTTGTGCCTAGAGTACAAAAGAATATGAATCAATGTGGGCTAATGACAAATCAGTTGTGCAGTCATCTTAATTAAGTTTCTATTAGAAATCTTGTTTAATCTTGCTCAGACATAATTTTGAAAGTAAAATCTACTATGAATGCATTATTAGGGTTTCACTCTAATTAAAGCGGATGATGTGCACACAAACATAAAGATGTATTTATACACACACGCACGCACACACACACACACACACACACACACACACACACACACATGTGAATGCGTGTGCATGTATATATATATATATATATATATATATATATATATATATATATGCTTTATCATCCACATGATTCCGGGTTCAGTCCCACTGCGTGACACCTTGGGCCTGAGTCTTTTTCTATAGCCTCGGGCCAACAAAAGCCTTGGGAGTGGATTTGGTAGACGGAAACTGAAAGAAGCCCGTCATATATAAATACATACACATATATGTGTGTGTGTGTGTGTGTGTGTGTGTGTGTATGTATGTATACATAGTGACGTCATACGATTTTATAAACTTTCGGTAGAACATGAAATAATTCTTTTTGGAACTGTATCTCGAAGAACTTAAATGCTATAAATAATAGCATAATAGCATATAAATATTGGATTGAAAAACCCCTTGAGACAGTATATTCAAATTTAGAGTAACAGATACGTGTTTTGCCGCAGTTGTGGCTTTCAGTGTATACTTGTGTCACTTTCGAAACAAAATCGAATCCGCTATTCTGAAGTATTCTTTTATTCTTTTACTTGTTTCAGTGATTTGACTGCGACCATGCTGGAGCACCCACTTTAGTCGAACAAATCGACTCCAGGACTTATTCTTTGTAAGCCTAGTACTTATTCTATCGGTTTCTTTTTATCAAACCGCTAAGTTACAGGGACGTAAACGCACCAACATCGGTTGTCAAGCGATGGGTGGTGGGGCAAACACAGACTCACAAATACATACATACATATATATATATATATATATATATATATATATATATATATAAGACGGGTTTCTTTCAGTTTCTACCAACCAAATCCACTCACAAGGCTTTGGCCAGCCCGTGGCTATATTAGGACACTTGCCCAAGGTGCCACGCAGTGGGACTGAACCCGGAACCATGTGGTTGGGAAGCAAGCCTCTTACCACAAAGCCACTCCCGCGCCTACGTATATACAGTTTGTTTATAAATAATCTACTGGTTTTCGTCCCATCCATCGATCTCTCTATATTTTGCCAATAATTTCTTATGCTTAGTTTGGAAACGTTTTTTCACAGAACACAAATATCCTTAACTGTTTTTCCAGCTAGATTCAAAGATAAATTACAGCTGCATAGCAAATACGCGGAGCGCGCTTCCAAGAAATAAACACCACAAATAAAAGGCATCTAATATACTCATTAACTCAGAAGTTTATGCTGTAGACATATATATCCCAAATTCCCATAACCTATAAAATAACAGAAATAATTTATTGTCAAATTTGCAATTTATATCGTTTTGAATCTTCGGTTGGCCATGGTAGTGATTCTGGCGTTTCATAATTTTTGATATAATCGGCATGCATAAATATCAGTAACAGCCATTCATGATCGCTATCACCTGTTGATGAAGACGAGATGTGTTTATATAATTATAACTAGACATTTCCTTTATAAACAAGGATTCATATCAAAAGAAAGGATATATCGAGTATGTACAGGAGTCTATATTATGCAAACGCATGCTTTACTCTCCTCCATATTCGCGTCGTGTTACTAAAAATGTGTATACGCCTCGTTTTTTTATTTTATTTTCATTTATTACTAATATAAATGGTATATAGGCATGTGTGTGTATGTTTATTGCATGTTTATGTGTGTTCATTATTTTGACAGTATGCCTCGTCACTTGTATCCAACCCGAGATAAATAAATAAAAATAAACTATTACATATTATCGAGGGAGCCTTTAGGTGGTTGCTCGACATGCTATAAATAGTAGCCAAGTTATCCTGAAGATATATCTTACTGTTTCAACACTCTGCTGAAAAGTATCTTAGTCAAAGCTCACTCTTGTAATGATTCTGTTAAAAGAAAAAAAAATATCGAAAAGCGATTAGGGTTTCTCCTTTGCAGTAGAGAGTTCCTCGCTACCTTTGAAATGAATGGGAACAAGGTTAGTACTATTACTGTGATATTGTATTTCAGGACTTGTTGACCAATGCAGTCATCGACGGCACAATAATTTGTAGGAGTTTAAGTTTTAATAAGGTGGAGGACGCAACCGACACTAGTTATAGAGATAAAAAAAATACTCGGAGCGATCAAATTAATATCGAACAATGTAAATGAGGGCTTAACACTGCATTGGTTGATAAAAATTCTTTTTTTTTCTGTTTTTAATGGGATAAGGCTACCATTGGTTTCTTATTAAGAGAAAAATCTCTGCACTAACTCCTAATTTTAAACTATGTCCAATCTATGACATCGAAGTAGATTTGGTGTTATGGTAAGACGAAGAATGGATCTTTTGCAGATCCTTTGGCAGCCTAGAATCTAAAGTCTGGTCACAGAGCTATATAAAATTGACACTAAGATCATGGAATGTCTCATTTGTTCTTTCTGCACTGCTGCGTTCTTCCGAAACTTGGACTATATATATATGTTATGTAAAAATGTCAGAAAAATCTCACCAGAAATGCCTCCGCCACATACTCAGAATAAACAGGTCCTCACTCTTTCCTTAACACTGAAGCTAGGATTACATGAAACCAAGCCATGCTTAGAACGAATCAACTATGATGGACAGGCCATCTTTCCGTATGGATGATGAGCGCACTCTCAAACAAAAGCTTTATGGTTAGCTAATGTTGGGAAAGATAAAAAAATAGTAAGCAGAAGAAAAGAATACAAAGACTCTTTAAAATTAAATTTGAAATGCCTTAAATTATGTTACAAATTTAGAAATGTCGATTTTCGCCATTTTTTTTTTTTTTTGCAGATTCGTGTTCCTCATAGCCGAAAAGCTGTGTCGAAAAAAAGAAAAAAAGTTGTAAAAAGGGTGTTTTTCGGGGGATGGGCGGAAGTCTTGCCGAAAACTGTTACAGGTATGTAAGAATATGAATAAATTTAAATAAACGATATACACGTGTTAGGACTGAATAAGCAGAGAACAGGATCTAAAACCTTCGTAAAAATATATAATTAGAAATATAAATCAGTTACGTATACATACATACATACATACATACATACATACATATATATATACATATATACATATATATATATATATATATGTATATATATTATATTTATATATATATATATATATATATATATATGTATGTATATATATATATATATATATATATATATATATATATATATATATATATATATATATATATATATATATATATATATATATATATATATATATATATATATACGCACGTATATATATATATATATATATATATATATATATATATGTGTGTGTGTGTGTGTGTGTGTGTGTGTGTGTGTATGGATGTATATGTATATATATGTGTGTGTGTGTGTATGTATATATATACATGTGTGTGTATGTATATATATACATGTGTGTGTATGTATGCACACACACACAGATATATATTCTTTTCTTTTCTTTTACTTGTTTTAGTTATATATATATATATGTACGCCAGTCTCCATGATTGACCGCTAACTCCAAAAGTTTTTTCTTCTCTCTGTGTTTATTTCCTCGTGTTCTTTTCTCTTGAAGAGCGTAGGCTCGAAACGTAAAAGACTTTCTCACTTTCGCGTGCGTCAAACCAATACACCTGCTTGTTGTTTATACGCCTATCTTCGTCTTCTGTTTTTCTGTAAATTTCAACTATATATATATATTTCTATATTTAAGAGATGACGAATTATTTACATTATTTACATTATTTACATTTGACGGATATTTGTCCTCATCTTGTTGTTGTCAACACAACGTTTCGGCTGATATACCCTCCAGCCTTCGTCAGGTGTCTTGGGGAAATTTCGAACCTGGGTTCTCATTCCTAACGATGTTACTATTATTATATTATTATTATTATTACTATTATTAAGCAGGTCGCTGCCGTGAATCGAACTCGGAACCTTGGGGTTAGTAGCCCGCGCTCTTAACCACTACGCCATAATAGTAACATCGTTAGGAATGAGAACCCAGGTTCGAAATTTCCCCAAGACACCTCACGAAGGCTGGAGGGTATATCAGCCGAAACGTTTTCGTTGACAACAAACAAGATGAGGACAAATATCCGTCAAATGTAAATAATGTAAATAATAAATATATATATATTATACTGTTGTGTCTGGGGAGAGTCATTTTCTTTTTGTGCCTTATAATTTAACACACTCACCGGTAAAATTTCCACTTATTTCTTATTTTTATTTTCCTAAAATTTTTGTTGCGCCTTGCAACCTTTTCAAATTTTAGGAAAATAAAAATAAGGAATAGTTGGAAAGTTTGCCAGTGAGTGTGTTAAATTATAAGGCACAAAAAGAAAATGACTCTCCCCAGACACAACAGAATATGCAACACACGAACTCACATAAACAGTCTTGCAAACCAAATCCAAAAACGAAATATATGCATACATATATATATATATATAATTTATATAAGGGCATTAACTATATAGGAATGCCTCACGCTTAGAGAGACTAAATAAGTCAAAAACTTATTTAGAGGGACTTATTTAGTCCCTCTAAGCGTGAGGCATTACTATATAGTTAATGCCCTTATATAAATTATATATATTTATGGGAAAAAACGATGGGTTTTTTCCTTATGGGGTTTTTTCACGCTGACTACTTGATAAATTCTTATAAAGATTTTATCCTATATTATATTATATATATATATATGGGAAGAGCCGTTTTAACGATGCGTCCTGCCCAGCTCTTCGAAACGCCGGTGTTAAAACGGGTGTAGCTGATGAAGTAGAATGTTCTCTATGTGGCTTGTGTGTTTTCTCGTCTACGTTTTGTTTGCAGTGTCCTGTACCCAGATATGCACCTATACATACAGGTGGATGTCGGTATGCACATACCTGTACGTATATATGCATATACTCATTTATTGTTTGTTTATATATATATATATATATATATATATATATATATATATATATATATATACACACACACATACGAGGTGGTGCTGAAAAGTTCCCGGCTTTGGCTAAAAGAAAATACAGGAGAACCAGTTAATTATGATTTTGTTCAGTATATTTCTCTCTTAGATTCACACACTTATTGCAGCGGTCCTTCAGTTTTTCTAAGCTAACCCTCTAAAAAAAACTTGGGAAGAGGTTGGGCCACCAAGCAGGCCTTTCGCGACTCCCTTAAAGCCAGGAACATTTCAGCACCCCTCGTATACTTATATATGTGTGTGTGTGTGTGTGTGTGTGTGTGTGTTGAAATATATATTTACATGAATACATTCGAATATAAGCAGACCCATATACGTTAAACATGCATACGTATATTTACATGCACACACACACACACACACACACACACACACACACACACACACACACACACACACACACACACACACACACACACACACACACACACACAATAGGCATGCACATATATATTTGAATGCTTATACATATAACATATATAAAGAAATTAGGAACTGCTTCCGAATCTCATCGATGTTGGCGTTTCAAAACAGTCTTTGATGTGATAAAAAGTTTCATTCTATACAACAGTAATAGACGCAGAGAAGTAAAGGGTTGAAGTAACAACATAAAAAGCGAGGGAAGGGGAAGGAACTTTCAAATGAAAATGCAGAGTGGGATATTTTAATATTTCGTCATCCTGGTAGATAAACTATTCAATTGACTATTAAAGTGAAGGTCATTGTAACAACACGCTTCATGTAGAAACACCTCCTCCTTTCATTGATGATTATGCGTAAACACAGAGGAAAGTATATTCGTTTAAATAGCTCCTTGTATGTACTCTCATAATTTACCACCAAGCAATTAGTTATGCACCTACACATGCACGCACACACACACATAAACACACACATATATACATAGCCATACATTCTCTCTCTCTCTCTATATATATATATGTATATATTTATATATATATGTATGTGAGTGAGTGTGTACATATAAGTATACCGTAAATCCTCGAGTATAGTCCGCCCTTGAATATAATACGCAGGGGATTTTTAGGGTGTTGTACCTCTGAAAAACCTAAACCTTGTGTATAATACGCACCTCTTCTCTAACTTGAATCAAGGAGGTCTATATAACGTCCCTGGTTTGTAAACATATATACGGTAACGTCCTTTATTATTATTGTATATATAACATAATGCAAACGTGTAGCTTTTTTGTGCACTTTGTTTGCAGAAAATATAGAAATAACAGTAATAATGTCAGTGAAAAATAAATATAGCTTAAGGTATTAGCTTAAGGTATTTTCGCGCCCGACATCACAAAATGCGTTTGAATAAACATTGCCGGACAGCAAATAGATACTAGGACATTGTTTAGAAAATATTTTTCATTTTTAACCTCATATATAGTACGCTGCGGTACTAGGGATTTTGACCTTTAAATTTTTGGGAAAAAAAAATGCGGGTTATACTCGAGGATTTACGGTATGTGTGTGCGTATATATATATATATATATATATATATATATATATATATATATATATATATGTATGTATGTATATACATAAATACATACATACATATATATGTACATACACACGTACAGACACGCACATACATATATCGTTATCTTTTACTTGTTTCAGCCATTAAACTGCAGCCATGCTGAGCACAGTCTTGAATAATTTTTAGCCTAATTAACCGAACCCAGTATTTATTTTTTGTTAAGCCTGGTACTTCTATCAGTTTCTCTTGCCAAACCGCTAAGTTACGGGGACGTAAACATACCAACACCGGTTGTCAAGCGTGGTGGTGGGGCAAGCACACACACACACACACACACACACACACACACGACGGGTCTCTTGCAGTTTCTATCTACCAAATCGGCTCACAAGGTTTTGTTCGGTCCGAGGCTATAGTAGAAGACATTTGCGCAAGGTGCCACGCAGTGCGACTGAATCCGGAACCATGTGGTCGGGAAGGAAGCTTCTTACCACACAGCTACGCCTCCGCCTATATACATAGAGAGAGAAAGAGGGAGAGAGAGAGAGTGTTTGAAGTGATGTACAGATATCGTATATTCTTTTCTTCTCAAAGCACAAAGCCCGAAATTTTTGGACAGGAGACCAGTCGATAAGATTGATGCCAGTATGCAGCTGGTACTTAATTTATCGACCCCGAAAGGATGAAATGCAAAGTTGACCTCGGCGGAATTTGAACTCAGAACGTAAAGACAGACGAAATACCGCTAAGCATTTCGTCAGCATGTTGGATGATTATATAATCATCCAACATTCTGACTACCTTGTTATTTGCAATATACACACACACACACACACACACACACACACACACACACACACACACACACACACACACACACACACATATATATATATATATATATATATATATATATACATATATATATGCATAGATAGATAGATAGATAGGCGTTGCTTCCCAACCACATGGTTCCGGGTTTAGTCCCACTGCGTGGTATCTTCCGCAGTTGCCTTCTATTATAGCTTCGGGCTGACTAAAGCTTTGTGAGTGGATTTGGTAGATGAAAACTGAAAGAAGCCCGTCGTTCATATATATATATATATATATATATATATATATATATATATATATATACATATATATATATATATATATATATATATATATACATTTATATATATATACATATATACATATACGTGTGTATGTGTGTGTGTGTGTATCTGTGTTCGTGTATGTATCTGTGTTTGTCTTCCCATCATCGCTTGACAACCGGTATTGGTGTGTTTACGTCCCTGTAACCTGACGGTTCGGCAAAGAGACCGATAGAATAAGTGCTCCTGATGTCGATTCGTTCGACTAAAACCCTTCAAAGCGGTACTCCAGCCTGGCCGCAGTCAAATGACCGAAACAAGTAAAAGAATAAAAGATTTAAAAATATAATAAATGCAGTCAAACACGGAGATACATAGAAAATGTACGAATAAAAGAAGACGAAAACTAGTTGGGCTGACGTGGATTATAAAACATACGACATGGGAAGTTTAACAAAATGGGGCTAATCTATTTTTATATTTTATACCGCTTGAAGTTAATACAACCTACTGATTGTTACTAAAGATGAATTAATTATTAATACAGGCAGTAATTAATTAATTAATTGTAGGATATCTCCTACATGTTCATTTGAATTTTTATAAACAAGGGCGTTTGAAAACTATACATGGAATATAATACCATGTTATATACAATACAGTATAATTATAAACATACATACATTACATACACGCACACACATACACACACACATATCTATATAGTCATATATATGCATATACATGTATACACACGCAAGACAGACATACATATATTCATGCAAGTTAAAACGTATTACAAATGTAAATATCATAATTTATGCGAGAAAAATTATGTTTGTTTAAACTATCGAGGGGGTTTCTACTTGTTGGTAATGTTCGTAGGTTTATAATGTCGGGTTGAACTATGCGTGCGGTGCCTGCAAGAAGAGATGAATTCACAAACGTTGTTTAATAAAGCGTGTTGAACAAACAGGACTTAATTTTTCTCTAATGTACATAATTGACACTGTTTTTCATTATAGTTGTACGGTTTATCTCTTGCACTATATGTTAATTTGTGTTTAAGAGGTCTTTAGTTGATAGGCGTATGCCAGTAGTGAAGTGGGGTATTTACTATTTCTGTATTTAAGCGCAAAGAAGCGTAGTATCTTTTTAAAATGGCTCACATTTAAACCTACATACAATAATAATCCAGAGCAGGTTTCTAAACCAGTTCTTTGGTAATAGAAAACATAAGTTACTGTTACTGCAGTTGAAATTAGTTGGGGAACATGTATTGTTTTGGTGACTGTTTCTTAATTTGTTTACGCTGGAGTAGAGCTTCTTTTGTTGAGAGCAAAATGTTTAGTCTGTCTATGTTGAACAATTTATAGCGTATCTAGTGTTTTAGGAAGTGTATACCGAAGAGCTTAAAAACGTTGTTTTAAAGACTGGGTTATACCAGGTAAGTGATGTCTTTAGCTTTCTTTGTCAGAAGAATTAGTTGTATTTTGTATATATTTTGCCTCTCTGACTACTTTTCAGTAGTACATCATTTAGTGGCACGCTGATTCAGTGAAAACCTTTTCCATCG
The DNA here is from genome assembly GCF_046866305.1 of Octopus bimaculoides. Classification (NCBI taxonomy): domain Eukaryota; kingdom Metazoa; phylum Mollusca; class Cephalopoda; order Octopoda; family Octopodidae; genus Octopus; species Octopus bimaculoides. The sequence goes on from NC_142931.1 coordinate 121,808,735, forward strand.
AAAGCAATGAAAATATTATTTGTGAAGTATTTTAGACCAGTATTTTAAAGAATATTTCTCAGGGGCATTGATTGTTTGTTTATATGAAAGAAAGAAAAAGAGAAAAAAGAAACTGCGTCTTATTACGATTTTTATATAGGCTAAATATGTTATTTGATAAGGTTAGCATTACATCTAGAAACTTCATTCAGTTTTTTACTCTATACGATAAGGATTTTAAATCCTAATTATTTGAAGAAAAGGTGGAGATATTTCCGAAATCTATCTGCAAATGTAGGGGACATTCTTGTTAATAACAACAACCCATCATCTTGGTACAGACCTCCTTTTATGAATGGGAAATTCACTTTCATTTTGTGTCAAACATGCACTTAGCGTGAAATATATAAGCCAACTAGGGAGGTAGCTTTTGCAGAGTCCTTGCGATCCCAAGCTAACGTCGAAAAGATGGAGAACACTGCTATATTTCTTTATCCATTTGCTATTATTATAGAATAATAAAGTTTTATGGGTTTAACTATATGGTTTCGATTTGGGTGGATGTGATGTTGATGATATAGCTAGCAGGGTAAATGCATTCGAAAGTTTCATTTGGTAAATGGAAACACAGTCATAAATGTCGAACTGAGGGGAAAAACACCCACCGAAGATATGAGGAATTTAGAACATTACTATAGTGGCGTTTTGGAAATGTTTTTAATAGGTAGTATATCGTTTTGGGGATTATGCTAATGTCAGATTTTTGCAGCCCTCACCGTTTGTTTCTATTGTTTTGTTCTTACTGTCCTGTTTTTGTTACTACTTTAACCCACCGCAAAAAATTTATTTTATTTAATTTGCTTTGCAGGAAGCACTGTTTTAACGAAGTTGCATCTTGTCTCTACCTTCGAAACGCGGAGTAGATAAAACAGGGGACAACTGATGAAGGGAATGTTCTTTATATTACCTGTCTCGTTTCTCTATTTGTTCTTTCGTTGCTCGAAAAAAAGTTCGTGTTCCATACTTTTGTTTTTTTATGTTCTCGTTTCTTATTTTGTTCACACTTTTTGACGTCGTGTACCCATATATACATGTATATATATACATATATATGTAGGTATGTACATGTATGTGTGTATGTATGCATATATACATGTTATATATATATATATATACACACATACAGGCATATATATACATATATATATATATATATATATATATATATATATATATATATATATATATATATATATATATATATATATATATATATGAATATATTATATACACACACACACACACACACACACACACACACACACACATATATATATATATATATATATATATATATATGTGTATATATATATATATGTGTATATATATATAGTAAATGTTAGAGGTAATACTTGATAATTGTAAGCACCTGTGTATGCCAGGTCGTGGCCGGGGTGAAAGAATAAATTAAAAACGTAAAAATAAAAACAGAACACAAAGGATTCCGCGGTACACGTGTTTCAAGCTTTATAATCGTTGCATCATTATATTGGTATATAATTGATAGACAGGATGGTATAAAGCTATCTTCAGCCGCAAATATATTCTTTCCCAAGCATTATATCACAAAGAAGAAGTCACCAAGAACAAAGTAAAAGAGGGAGAAACATGAGAGATAAAAGGTGAGAGTCCACTTGGTATTGTCCATTACAATGGATATTACAATTGACAATACCAAGTGGACTCTCACCTTTTATCTCTCATGTGTCTCTCTCTTTTACCTTGTTCTTGGTGACTTCTTCTTTGTGATATAATACTTGGGAAAGAATATATTTGCGGCTGAAGATAGCTTTATATCATCCCGTCTATCAATTATATACCAATACGATGATGCAACGACTAAAAAGCTTGAAACACGTGTACCGCGGAATCCTTTGTGTTCTGTTTTTATTTTTACGTTTTTAATTTATATATATATGTGTACATATATATACATATATATATACATATATTCATATACACATATATATATATAAATATATACATACGCATATATACATATGCATATATATATATATGGGAGAATATACAAATAGTAACAACAGACGAGGACAGGTGGTGTAAATAACAAAAGTATATATTAGTATGACGCTCGGGAATACGGAAAGTCTTTGGCGTTTCGAGCTACGCTCTTCAACAGAAAGAATACGGAGACAAGGAGAAAAACACGGAGAAAAAAAAATTGAATAGTGTTCAGTCAACGGTCAATCATATATATATATAAATATACACATATAAATATACATATATAGGCACATACACATGTATGTATATATACATATACATATATATAAATATATACACACACATATATATGTACATACATACATATACACATATACATATATATATGTATATGTATATATATGTATGTAGTTGAAAAATTTCGTTATAAATATACCATAAACAAGTATTTAAAAAATGGAGGAAAAACGATGTTGAATCAAAATTAGATTTTGGCTTTTCTGTTTCTCCTAACTTCTTTGGGATCATTTCTTCCTTAACAATAGAAAACTAAATCTATACTATAAGAATTTAACCTCCTCTACTACTAATACTAACCCCAATTATTCAAATAGCTCTGTATCTTCTACTAACGATTCCCATATTTACACAAACTCTACCTCTATCAACACACATACACATAACAATAGTACATCCAATATTAGTAACAATTGTAACTGTAGAAACCCTAACACCTGTGAGGTTAAAGGTAATTGTAAAATGAAAAATGTTGTATATAAAGCTACTATTACAACACATGATCTCTCTAGGTTTCATTATATAGGTTGCATGCAGACCCCTCTTAAATTACGTTTGAATAATCATAAATCATCTTTTAATGATCCTCGAAAAGAAAGTAGTACTAGTTTATCCAAAAAGGTATGGCAACTTAAAAACAATAACATAAATTTCTCAATTTCTTGGAATATTGTTTCTATTGCCCCTTCCTGTAGGATTAGAAATAGAACTTGTCTTTTATGCCGAGAAGAGTTTTATGTGATTATGAAAATGAATGGTTCTATCCAAGAATTCCAATCAAACCAACAAAATTCCCAGTGCGACTTTGCTTTGCAATGCCTATTAATAAAGCTCAAGATCAGTCTTTCAAATCTATTGGCTTTCTTTTCTCATGGTGAACTTTGTTGGTTGCTCCAAGGTAGTTAGTTTGCAAGACTTATTTGTCTATGCTCCAAACCAGAAAACGAAGAATGTTGTTTACCCAGAAGCTCTTACATAATTTCCTGCAACATACGTGATAGAATTTATCTACTTTCATAAGAGTGGTAAATTTTGTATTTTCATTTATTATTATTATTATTATTATTATTGTTGTTGTTGTTGTTGTTGTTGTTGTTGTTGTTGTTGTTGTTGTTGTTGTTGTTGTTGCTGTTGTTGTTATTTTGTATTATGAATTCAGAATTGATTTCCCAATTAAAAAATAAATTGAATTTAGAATAACAAATTTCTATACGACATATTTTGCTTTTTTCTTCCAATATGTAAGGAAGAATTTCAATCCCGGGCAACGCTGGGTGCCTCTGCTAGTATATATATATATATATATATATATATATATATATATATATATATATATATATATATATATATATATGTGTGTGTGTGTATGTGTGTGTGTGTGTGTAACAATTGCAGCGTGGAAGGTGTTTATAAGCCATTTAAGAAACACACAAAAACTGTTAGATTCACTTCAACATTTAAATGTTGAAGTGAATCTAACGGTTTTTGTATGTTTCTTAAATAGCTTATAATCACCTTCCACGTTGCAATTGTTTTCGTTCCAGCACACGATCTCAGATCAGGTCGCTTGCTATGCAAGTACATCTCGGTAATATATATATATATATATGCAATAATTTAGGAATGGGGTAGATAAGATCCGGGTTAGATATGTTTCATAACAAGCGGAACCTCGGAAGTGGTCAATATCCAAACGAGGTGTGTACCGGAGGCTACTCTTCAGGCCAAAAGTATCTTGATTAAATGAAAGTTTACATTGTCGCAAGGAGGTACATATTTACACACGGAAGAAACAATGAGACACATTCTGATTGAATATAATCTACTATTGTCCTTGAAAGTTTTTTTTATATTTATTTCTTCCCACTCCTCGATCTCTGGTTCTTATATATACACACACACACAAACATCATTTTCTGAGTAATCACCTTGGGTCAATTCCCTGAAAACTTTGGGGCTGTAAGCGATGAACAGGAAAAGCTCTTTCATCAAGACCTCATGATCATGGAAGAGTGCAATCAAGGGCTATGGCACAAAAATATGATGGCAGACTATTGGTGGAACATCAAACGAGATTGCTCTGAAGAAGTCCTCAAACTCAGGGCCCACAAGCGCAAATTTTTACTCGAACAAAACTTACTTGAACTTTGCGGTCCATCCTTATCAATTGTTTTGAATCGCCTGCCATCTTTATATCGAAATATATGTTAATTTAAAGTAACAAGTATTTGTGCATACTCACACTTGACTATTATGGATAAGTGTTTCTGATTTGACAAGCGGTGACAAAGACTTAACTCCGCACAAGTGATTTTTGTTTTGCCTTTACCCAACTTTATTGGATATTGTGATGCACTACGCGTTTTCGTGAATACATAAAGAATATTTTTGCCAAGACTATTGTTTTGAACCTAGTTTTAAGACAGTATGAATACAAATATCCCATATGTACCATGTCAACATTGGAAATATCCAAATTTCGCAAGAATAAAAGAGAATGTTGAATTGGAAAATATCTAGAAGATACAACGAAAAACTAACTCCAGATTTGAATTCAGCGCACTCAGATTAGGTAAGAACAAGTGCTGGTGTCAATGCAACAAGACTTTAATTCTCCAGTGTAATATATGTTACATATTTGTAATATATGACATATGTTAGATACATTTTGTATATATATTGTATGTAGGTTACATATCATAAGCTAAATATACACAGATATTACATTTATTGATCCAATTAAGGCATAAAGCCAGCAATTTTGATGAGAAGAGGATAATATGAGTGACACCAGTACTTGACTGATACTATATTTTATAGACGTCTGAGAGAGTCAAAGCTGATATCGTTGGAATGTCAAAGCTGATATCGGTGGAATTTGAACTCAGTAAGTAAACAGTCGGAAAATATAACATGGATCATAAAAATATTCTTCATACATTATTCGAATCTGTTGACTCAATCACTTCAAACTTATAAGGTTGTTGGTTCGATTTCATTGTGTATTTTATTTCACGTTGCTTCAGTTTAGTCAGCTGAAAATGAGAACCAGCCAAATTCTTGTGCAGCCCTCTATCTATCCAGATGTCACGTACACGCTATTCTATTGGTGACGTGCGTGGGAGAGCCGAGAGGGTGTCTGCTTGCTCTCGACTACACACTCGCCTAAAAATAATTAGAAAAATTATGGCACATGCTGCCAGGGTTTACTCGCTAGTAATGTATTTATATATGTATCGTATATACATAATCCTTTCTACTATAGGAACATAGCCTGAAATTTGAGGGTAGGATTAAGTCGATTACATTGACCCTAGTACTTAACTGATACTTGATTTATCGACCCTGAAAAGATGAAAAGCAAAGTTGACTTCGGCCGAATTTGAACCCAGAACATGAAGACAGAGAAAATACTGCTAAGTATTTCTTCCGGCGAATGATTCTGCCAGCTCGCCGCCTTTGTGTCATATATATATACATACTTATCTATAGATAATACTATATACATTCTCTACGTAATATACATACATTATATATATATATATATATATATATATATATATATATATATATATATATATATATATATACACATTATGTATATAATGTCTATAAATATGCGTGTACACATTATATACACAACATACGTCACTCACACACACTTACACTTATGTTTGTGTGCGAGTTGTGTGTGTGATGTATATTGGAAAATATATTACATGTTACTACAATAACAGTCACATAAAATACTTATATATGTAGGTATAATTATATATCTGTTTATATATACATATGTGTGTGTGTGTGTGTGTGTGTGTGTGTGTGTGTGTGTGTGTGTGTGTATGCTTTCGGTGCGAATGGTTCTTTATTACGGCGCCGTGATTTACAATCCTGTAAATAATAATAATAATGGTATTTTTATATAAGCTTAATGCTTATGGCGATCACCGTGCAATGACTAAGGAAAATAGTCTAATAAAGGGGCATATAAGCCCTCGACAGATAAAAGAGGGCTTTCCTATCCCACGCGGATAGGAAAGCCTTCTTTTTTCTGTCTAGAGAGACTATATATATATATATATATATATATATATACTATTATATATATATAGACTATATATATAATGTCTTACGTTTAAGATGATTCCCATGCTTTCCCTGATGAGAAGGTTACAATTTTAATATCAAAGATCCCTATGGATCACACAGGTTGTAATCCTTTGAAACATATGTAGGAATAAAGTATGCAATTATAACATGCGTTTTCTCCAATCCTTAAATCCTTATATATATATATATATATATATATATATATATGTATATATATATATATACACTATTATATATATATAGACTATATATATATATATATATATATATATATATATATATATATATATATATATATATATATATATATATATATATACACTATTATATATATATAGACTATATATATATATATCTATATATATATCAAACATAAATTAAAAACAGAACACAAGGGATATCGCGGTACACGTGTTTCAAGCTTTATAAATAATCTGTTATTACATCAGCATAGGTATATTATTGATATAAAAGAT
>NC_142931.1:121823121-121870621 GCF_046866305.1 Octopus bimaculoides
CACACACACACACACACACACACACACACACACACACACACACACACACACACACATACACATACAGATATCATCATCATCATGGACTCTCTCGCCGTTAGACGACGTATGAAGGTTCGACAATTTCTTGCCGAAGAACCACACAGATTTGTTTATAGTGATCAGATGTTTATGTTCACATAAGCTCACTCCCGCCATCAAATCGCCATTACCTGTACAGGTGCACCGTGTGTCGCATGTCAGATTTCGAAATGATCGCAGAGGAACGTGAAATGAAGAACTTTATCATTTAAGTATATATGAGCATGTCTAGATATGCAACAATATGTATGACGATACATATATAAAGCAAAACATAAAAGTCTGCACAGCTACGTACATACATACATACATACATACCCTGTTGATACTGAAATTGCAATGAAGGATCCTTGGATTAGAAACCGGCTCTTTTTCTATTGGTAAGAAATCTTGAAATAAAACTGAATATTGACACACACATATGTATATGTATGTATATATATATATATGTGTGTGTGTGTGTGTGTGTGTGTGTGTGCGCGCGTGCGTGCGCGCACGAGTATGTATGATCCTAACATACATATTGATTCGTATTTCGTATACTGAGTTCTCCTGTCTTGGACTTAAATGCCTTTCTTGACGTTCTGTAAGTGTTTCTATTACCCACTCTGTCTTTATTACTTTTTCTTTCTCTTTCAATTCATCTCTCTCTCTCTCTCTCTCTCTCTCTCTCTCTCTCTCTCTCTCTCTCTCTCTATCTATCTATCTATCTATCTATCCATCTATCAATCGATGTAGGATTTGTCACACGAGTAGAAGTAAAATGAATGAAATTTTGAAATTGCCCATATTTTTGAAATTTCCCATGATACTTTTGTAAAGATTTATTTTCATATATCGAACTTGTTTTACAGTTTTATGAATTGAAAATGTTGTGTGAGATAGAAGGAACCGAAGCTATATTTGTCTCATTTAGTAAACATTTTAAATTTCTTTTAGTTTCTGTTCGCTTTGACCCTGAACATCTGAGAGAAAAAGAAAGAGAGAGAAAGAGAGAGAGAGAGGGGGGAGAAAGAAAGAGAGAGAAAGAGGAAGAGAGAGACAGACAGAGAGAGGCAGAAGCAGTGAAACACAGAGACAGAGAGAGACAGACGGGGGGAGACAGAAAGGGACGGGAGAGAGATAAACTCCAACTGCAGTACTTGACTAGTATTTGGTTTATCGATCTCCTAAATGATAAGGATGAAACTCAATGTTGAATTTGATGTGATTTGAACTTAGAAGATATAGTTAGTTTACAATTTCAGACAAGTTGAGTATAAATATACAAAATAACTGATATAAAATAACATGTTTTTGAATAAAACTTCTGGTCGAAAGCAAAATGATACTGCTTTTTATGGAAACTGATTTTGATGTGAAATTGTTTCACGGAAACGTGATTTCATAATTAGATTCTATGAATGCCGTAATCATATGAAGAGCAGCGCCCGTAAACTCATTAACAAGATGTTTGAGACTGTTTGAATGTACGAACGAACGAAACCATGACTCGGGAATTGTTGCAGTTGAAGAAAGGGTATATCAATATACTGAGTGATAATCAGACATAGATCTGGTTCATATATTTGCAACAGAGTGGATTCTGCTAACAACACTCAAGAATGAGACGATAGTGCTAAAACAGGTGAATTCAGAATTCCTCCAAGACTGGAACCACGTGCAATACACCCTCTACATAATTCAGTAAAACAATTAATAATTCAGTAACACAATTTCTTTTCTTGCTCTATTTAACATTATCCCAAAACAAATCAAAGAAGGAAAATATTCCATCATCTTCAAACGAAACCTGGACAGTTTTCTTCAAGGCATAGCAGGTAAACCACCTATACTCAAGTATAGGTCAATCCATTCCTTGTGTGTCTATACAGTATTTATTTCGCTACCCGGTATCTCCTAAAGAATTGACTCGATTCGAGGCTATAGTAGAAGACCCGAGATCACGTAATTGTAAAGCGAACATCTTAACCACATATCTGTACCTGACATCATAATCAAATTCTTAATTTATTTTGATAAGCGGAATGTGATAGTACGAGATCAATTTCTTGCTGCAGAACAATCAGCTTTACTAGTCGACTATTTTCAGTGAGGAATCGAAACCTACTAGCAGGCACAGTCTAAATAGAAATCTATCTCGCTGCATCATAGACGACTCTGAAAGCATGGCATAGTATAAACTACATTTATTACTGAGTCAACTAAAACGATTACACGTGGCTGTCCGACCTGCTGGAAGTGATAGCTAAATTTCGCTCAAATCACAAACTGATGTCATAAGGAAGGAAGGGAAGATTCGATGATATATTCTCAGATATGATACACAATGCCTTAAAAAGACAGCACAGTCATGGTTAGAGCGTCTTTGATCAAAAGTTTCTTAACTAGAGAGTACCTGGAGCTAAACAACAACGACAACAACAATATTAGTTTCTAGCATTTTTTGAGGTCGATAAAAAATAAGCAGTAGTGAAATAATAACTGTTTCTTGTACCATTCCATATTTGTGTCTTTTGCACGAGTTGGAAAATATTATGATAGTATTATTTTTCTATAAAAATATTTATTGTACTGTTTCATTCAATGAAATAAGATATAATTTAGTGTAAAAATAACCACTCCTTAGGATTTCAGAATATTAAAAAAAAATTTTGCTTTAGTGTGAGGACCATTTTTTATGAAGGGTATCGGTCGAACAAAAATTCGTCTTGCACGTGCACGCACACATGCATGCATGCATGCGCGCACATGAACAAACAAACACACGCACACATACACACACACACACACACTTCTAAAGTAGCCAACGTTATTTTTGTAACGAGTGGGAGTGGAATGGTAACAAGAAAGTAAAATATCTATAATAATATCTACAATCATATTCAGCTTATCACGATATGTGTTCGAGTGTTACGCTTTCAATTACTCTAACTATGAAACTAATTGAAGACATAACTAAATTCTTAATATAACAAGAAAATTTGAGCGTTAAGCTTTCAACAAACTTGACAATAGAACGACATCGAAGACATGATCGAGATTATCAACATGAGGTACTATTATGAAAATAATTTACACATCTAGATAGAAATAACATTTAGAAAACAACGAATTTCAATGGATCTTTCTAGCTGTGTTCATTTTATACGACAATTTGGAAAGTCTAGTTGAGTTTTTGTTCATGGTACAAGCGTTTTTACATTTTTGCAGGTGTTGCATTATAGAAATGCTTTTGTGCAAGAATCGGTGCCAAAATGTCTGTTTGAAGTAAGGTCTGGTAATTCCATATATAAAAGTGTAATATTACTCTTTTTTCCCTTCCCTCAACAATGGATGGGATAACTTGGACATGAAAGATATATTTTTTGATAATCATTGAAAATTCGTGTACATATCAGCTGTGTGGTTAAGACGGTCGCTTTGCAACCGTATGTTCTCCGGTTGAGACCCATTGTCCAGCACCTTGGCACGTATCTTTCACTATAGTCCCGAGTCGACTCTGGTAAATTATGTAGACAGAAGCCGGTCGTGTGTGTGTGTGTGTGTGTTTGTCACTTCCACTGCTTTACAACCGGTGATGGTTTGTTTACGTCCTCACCATGTAGCGGTTCGGCAAAAGAGACCGATAGAATAAGTATCAGAAATTAAAAATTAAGTATTGGGGTCGATTTTTGTGATCCTTGAAGGTGGTGCCCATTATGGCCACAGTCCAATGACTGTAACAAGTAAAATATAAAAGTTAGACATCACTATTTTCCTTACAAAAACTTGGCTGATTATAATTTCTTGTAATTGGGAGAAATTACAAAGTTCTCGTATGGTAGACTTACTGTTTATTGAATTGGCTCCAGTGCTTATTTAGGTGAAGTGGGTACGTCGATTCCATCGATTTTAGTGTTCAAAGGGTACCTATTTTATCGACTCCGAAAGGATGAAGACCAAAGTCGATCTCGTCTGAATTTGAACTTAGAAAATAAACAGGGAAATACCGCTAAGCATTTTGTACGGCGTGCTAACGATTCTGTCAGCTCGTCATCTTGGTTATTATTATTATTATTATTATTATTATTATTATTATTATTATTATTATTATTATTATTATTATTATTTTCACATTGAAACAATGGTACAAGTTTGCAGGCGCGAGTAACGGACGACTAAATCGATCACAATATATAAGAAGAGATGTGAAGTTCTGAAAGGAAGAATTTCAAAATAGGTTCCGATATGTTTTGAATTCAGAACACACACACACACACACACATATATATATATATATATATATATATATATATATTAAGGGCATTACTATACAATGTATAGTAATGCCCTTAATATAAATAAATATATTTAAAGGGAATAATTAATAGATTTTTTCATTATGAGGTTTTTCACGCTAATCACTTGATAAATTCTTATAAAGATTTTATCCTATTTTAAAATTGTAATTTATATATGCATATATATATATATATATATATATATATATATATATATATATATATATATATATATATATATATATATATATATATATATATATATATATATATATATATATATATATATACATATATATATACATATATATAACTAAATCAAGGATATAAATCCTCTTGAAGGGATGTCAGCATCCAAGTTTCCCGGTTATATCCAGTGTATCCGTGAAAACCAAAGATGTTAGCTTCGCATTGATAGATCAGGGTATATTATTGTTTATTATCTATTATTTTTACTATGTTCTAATAAATTGGTGTCTATATGTCAGTTTCTTCGTTTTATTTTTCTCATACATACATGCATACATACATGCATACATACATACATACATACATACATACATATATATATCTACGAAAGAGAGAGGGAGAGAGAGAGAGAGAGGAAAGGGAAAGAAAGAGAGAGAGGGAGCTATATACAATTTATAAAGGTTTGAATGCACTAACACCGAAATGCAGAAAAGTTGGAGGCATTAGTTTGCAGAAAATAGGATCGTGACATACCTCACTAGATATGTGTTAGAATGCTCTTTGTAATCCGATAACTTTAACTGTTTACAAACCGATAATTCACATGGAATCCCCAGAAATATTTACGTCATTTTTCTCGCAGAACATTAAATTTCACAAGGTATTTGATTTCTCACAATGTTTAGGATAGGTAGAATATAAATTTATTTTTAGAAATTCATATAAACAATAAACGATACATGAGGAAGTGTTAACAAGAATAGAAAGGAAGCAAATAAACGAATAAGTAATCAGTTTCGTGAACTTACCAAATGCAAGTAGAGAAGAGCAAAAAGAGTAACTGTAAGTTTCATTGTTGAAATTGGTAGTGAGGACCAGAGCTCGATGTGTATTAAGTACGATGTCTCCGGTGTATTGCAATGTTTATTTTGGAATCATTACCTGTTTATATAGAGATGGTTCACCACTAGATGTCGCTTCTCTCGTTACAAGGTTGCATCCTTGTAACTGAAGAGAATATTTCCGGTTTTCACTGTTAAGACGAAGAGGAAGTTGTTCCGTGTGCCCTGCTTGAAACTGTCGAAGTTCGACAAAAGATTACTCCCCCTGCTATATCTTATATTGGCGCTGAAGTATTTCAGTCAAATACTGATTATCATATATTAAGTTTCGTTCAATTTTTTTTTGTTTATATTGATATCAATTCATCCATGACGTCACTTGAAAATATCATACAAAATCTCTGATGGGAAAGCCGTATTTCCTTTCTTTCTTTCTTTTTCTTTTTGCTGTGACCAAAATATTCTTAATTTGGATAAAGATTTTCCTTACACATATACGTGCTCTTACTACATCTGGTAAATTTTGTGGTTTGTCTTCAAGTAACAGTTGCACAAATGTACCGAAAATTCCTATAAATAATATTAAATACAAAAACGATGGCGTTTTTTTGTTGTTTTATTTTTTTTAAGTAAACAAAACTGAAAAATAACCAAGCAAAGAAAAAAAAAAGTAATATGTGAAATTATAGAAAACGACAATGTCTGCTTAAATATACGTGGGTTTTCGTGCGTGAAAGGAGTGTACAATCACAGTATGTGGGTGTTCGCGCGTGAGAGGAGTGTACATATGAAGGTGCTGAGTTTGTAGCTATATTTCTATTCTTCTCTTTCCTCCCTACCCCCTTTGCGACTGTACGTAATATATATATATATTTATATATATCACAATACACGCAAAACAAACACACTTTCATACATACACGCAGATAGGGAGATAGAGAGGGAAGAAGAAGACAGAAAAGTATGCGTGCTTCTCTTCACTGAAAGTAATATAAGACTATATGTTTTCGTAAAACTTTGAAGAACAATATCACTGAGGAAATCAACAAATCCAGGAAACTGTTTAATAACAAGAATTAAGCAGGGAAACCCTTAAACTATCAAGGTTTTAACTATAATGGAGCCATTTCTAATCGTTTAAGATCAGATTAATTTAGAAATATAAACGTGGTAATAGAAATTTAATTTCTATGAATTCCAAAATTTAGTTATATAACGTGTTATTTTATCCCGTTTCAAAATGCTTTCTCTTTTAACTAAGCCAAGATTGTTAAAATCGAAATAAAAGAAGGCAATATCTTAGTAATTGATGATAAACTACTTATTTTCATTGTCTTTTTTATTCTGATTAAAAATTGGTGTGTGGTCAAAACTTAACCATAGGCTCCAGGGTCAATCACATTGTCATGGAATAGCTCCGGGGCTCACTGCAATGAAGGCTTAAGTCGCATTCAATAACAAACATCATTTCTATTATATTACACATCGCAGGAGAAAAAAAATTTAAATTTTAAAATATCTAAAATATCAATGACTCATATATTTATTTATTTTTATTTATTTCTCTGCAACTTTGCCTTGAAATGTTCCTTTCCACTGGAAAATTGTAGGGGGTCTCGTATGAAATTACATCTCAGATTTTATATATATGTATATATATAAATTATTATTATTATTATTATTATTATTATTATTATTATTATTATTATTATTATTATTATTATTATTATTATTATTATTATCAACATTATATATATATATATATATATATATATATATATATATATATATATATGCACATATATATATGCATATATATGAATGTATATGTATGTATATGTGTATATATATATGTGTATGAATGTATATGTATATATATCTGCATATGTATGCACTTATATATATATAAGAATATACATATGAATATATGTGTATATGTATATATGTATGTCTGTATGTATGTTCGTATATATGTGTGTGTGTGTGTGTGAATATGTGTGTAATTTATTTGCTTAAATATAATGTACATACACAGACACACATAACACACACACATTCACACACGCACGCGCGCGCGCGCGCACACACACACACACACACACACACACACACACAACAGACACACATAACACACACACACCACACACATATATCAGACCATGACAGATAAATTTTCTTTGCAATTTTTACACAAGTTACAAGGAATATCAAGTTACGTATCTGTTTCCTATTTTACTTCGCAGTCCTGCCTACTTTCAGGAATAACAGAATCTTCACATGGGACTGCATTACATGTGTTATACGTCACAAAATTTGTCTGACATTTCCAGGCTTACGTATTCGTACCTATATTTCAGCAATGAGCAGCGTTGTAGATGTTTATGAAACTCACAACTCACGTTACCATTTTCTATACTACATTTCCATTGCTGTATTTATTCTTCAGTCTTCAGTTGTTATGCTTCACAGTTTTCTTTTCTCCTGTAAACATTCTTATATGTGTGTAGAGCAGTTTGACCGAATGGTTAAGAAGCTCACTTCGCAACCACGAGATCCTGGCTTCAATCCCAGTGCATGACAAACGTAATTTCTATAGCCTCGCATAACCCCTATATCTCGTAAGTAAAATTAGGTGGACGGAAACTGCATAGAAATCCGTCAGCAGAATTGTATATGTAATTCAGGAGGTTCAGTTTTGCCACATACTGTGTCATGCTAATTTTGCTGAGTACATTAAAGGTGCACGTGATTGTGAAATGCTGAGTCACTTAAACGTGAATTCAAGAAAAGGCGACTCAGTTGGTGGGATAACTAAATCCTCATAATCGTACGACGGAGGTTCACCACCAACACCACTATTTTTACAGCACTTGCTCAGCTGAAATTAAGTTGTCGGAAACAGAATAAGTCTGTCGGGCGGATTGCACCTGTAGCTGTTATCATGCATAATAGCCGTTATCTCTCTCTCTCTCTCTCTCTCTCTCTCTCTCTCTCTCTCTCTCTCACACACACACACACACACACACACACACACACACAGTGTCACTCTGATTTTCTCGGAGAATTACGTTAAGGCTACACACAGTGGCCAGGGTATGAAATTTTCTCAGGTAGTGCAAACCCAGGTTCAAATTGTTTATAAACAAGGCCGATTTTTTTTTTCAATTTTAATTTCAAAACAAACACCGGTATTATAATGTTTTTGCTATAATTATATATGGAAAAGTAATGCTTCAAATCATTCCAGAAAATTTTCTATCCTCGTTCGGTTTGGCGATGAAGTTTTCCAAGATGTCCAAAGTGTTTTCATTGCACAAGTTTTTATGTACATGCATTACAACAGTGTGTGAAACGGTGTTGCGTCATTGTGGTGCGGAGTTAGGTCTTCAAACAGCAAAATGAGCTGAACATTCTCTCGCTTGATGCAACAGACACAGGCTTGCAACATGAAGACATTCTCATCACAAAGACTCGTTCATAACGCTTTCAGAAGTTCAATTATCAGTGACCTTGGCAACTGTAGACCCAACTTCTTGGAGGACAAGATCCAGAGAGTGGTTTCTGCAGGGTACAAAATACGAACCAGGAAACATATCTTTTAATTTCTTTTATATTCCTGAAATGTTTCCGCTCATGGTACATGCGCCATCAAAGGCAAAAGCAGCATACTTTTGAGCCCAGAGAAATGTTTAGGTAACAAAAGACATCCAGATAACCTTAGACAGTGTCTCCGAACTGTAGTCAAGAGGGTTATAAAAGCTGAGAAAATCTTCGTGAACATCCTGGTTTTCAGAAACAATAACGACAATAACTGATTCTTGTTCCATGTCAGAGCAATTACATATAACATCAATAAACATGGAATCTTCAACCTTTTTTTTTTTTTTTTTTATCTCATGTAGGATGTTATAAGCATAGGAAATGAACATGTCGCTCAAGCTGCCAGCTTATTTCTGCACCACATTCCTCGGCAAGTTCTTTTATGAGATTTACAAAGTTTACTGTGACATGTGAAGTAACTTCTATTATGTTTTACTAAGGATATTCCTTGATCCTTCAACAATGGTACTGCGAACTGATATTATCGTTCACTGAGGATTTCTAATCACGAAAGTGCTAACCACTATTATCTTTCATTATTTATTTTAGTTCCTTGTTCTTATTTTGTGAAGAAATCTAACTTCAAGCAACTTTTTACAGGTCAGTTTTAAACCACTATTTTCTAAGCCTGGGAAAGGTAAATATTGAATTTTGCACACCCACAAATTTCTTGGGGGGGGGGGACAAGTGCACCTCCTGCACCTCATGTTCCCGAGTAGACGCGTCTGTGGAATGCTCAGTCAATTTAAAGGTGCTAAATTTGGTAAATAGAGCGGGTGCAGTAGCGATACCATATTGTTTTTGGCAAGAAACTCACAAATGAGGAGAGCTCGGCGAAGAATTCAAATCTTTGCGCCCCACAAATCCAGTCGCTTTCGCCGAATGTCCCCCCCCCCTAAAACGCTTCAAAACGTCGCAGTAGAATTCTCGATTGACGGTTTGATGCATTGTTGATGCACAATACCACATTTCCCTGTCTTTCAGATCGCTCATCGTTTTCCAGGGACGTTCATCTGCTTTTAAAGCACCCGTGTCACTCGAAACATTGCGTACGACCCGTTACCTTGTCACCATAAGTTTACCGAAGCGTGCTCAATGTCTCTGTAGCAGATTTGCCGAGCTTAACACAAAATTTCTCGTTGGCTCTTTGTGCCTGTCCATGAAAAAATTGCAGACTACAACAAACACGGGATCACAAAAACCCAAATTTCACAACTTGCGAAGTAAGTACAACGATGTCACTCGGAACACTGCTTCATGCAGGTCACTGTTAGCTTTCACTGCACACGCAACCGTGTACTGCCATCTGTTAGCGCACTACAGAACTAGTCCGAGAACTTTTTGATACCATCTCGTAACAATATACAACAATAACAAACACTTGAAAGTCACTTTCCGGCTAAAGTCGGGGTTTGAACAAAGGATCGAACAAGAAGAAAGAAGAAAAGGAAATATAGAATGTTCTACGTTGATGTACTTGATAAGCCTGCGTGAATCAATGTTTATCTATTTTATATTTTGTTGCCCGAACAGCCGGTATATCTTTTCAGGAATTAAGTGATAGCACTGTCTGACGATGGGTTTCCGGAAGTTATGAGTAGCGTTCGGAAAGATCTTCACAAAATAATTTTTTTATCATCCGCGATGGTGGTTACCTATTCCACACACATCACCCAGGTGGACTATCATTGCGCATGCTTTTCAACACTTCTTAATCGAACGCAGTGGTAGGGTCGTTGTCCTATGAACTTTCTAATCGGTGGAGTTCCATAACTGCTTGACGGCACCGCAGAATGATTAGCATAAATATACAAATTTGTTATTAAGAGCTACACGAGGACGACGACGACAATAACGACGACGACGACGACCACCACCACCACCACCACCTGTCAGCATTAATATGTAAGTGCATGTGAGTGTGTGTGTGTGTGTGTGTGTGTGTGAGAGTAACGTTGAGTAACGTTTTCATGCTTGGATTTGTAAACTACGATAAGAATAACGCTGGTCAACAAAGAATGGATCTTTACCCTTTGAACAGCAGATCGAAAAATAAATTTTTTGTAACTAAACACTTTCAAACTTCGGACACTGGTAGAATGTGTCATATAAAACATCGGATCTATTTTAAAACGGGGGCCACATTTTTCATTAATGTTTTACGTAGTGTTTTTGGTACCGAAAGACTTTCAAACTTCGTATACTTATCTATTTTGTGTTATAGAACAGAAAAATATTTTTGTATTCGAATTTATTTCATGTAAAAAATTGTCTTATTTCGATAATTTCAACCAATCACTGACAAGTATTCAGTTGTTTACATTTACTCCTTTGGCTGATTAAGCGGTGTAAAGCGTATTTAATCTCCATACCTTCGTTTTATTTGCTTTTTTCATTTTAAATTTGCTTTAACCCTAACCCTAACCCTAACCCTAACCCTAACCCTAGGGTTAGGGTTAGGGTTAGGGTTAATTGTTTCAGAATCGTTTGTTTATGTAGTCGGCACTTAATGTATATCGGCTGAATGGACGTCAGTGATTGGTTGAAATTACAGAAATACGACAACTTTAACATGGAATAACTTATGGATTTCTTTTTTTTTTAAGAAGACTAAGAGAAAAAGATGTTTTATATGACACATTCTACCAGTGTTCCAAGTTTCAAAGTGTTTCGTTAATGAAAAATGTGGCCCCCGTTTTAAAAAAGATTCAAAACATCTTTTACTCTTAGTGCTGTTGAGAAAAGTTTGTATTTTGAAAGTTATTTCGTGTTAAAGTTGTCGTATTTCGGTAATTTCAATCAATCAATGACGTATATTCAGCTGAATAAAATTACTGCTGTTGTTTGTCAACATGCACTTATATATTAATGATGACAGAGAAAAAGTGAGAGAGAAAGAGAGAGAGTAAAAGTGACAGTGAGTGGTGACGGCGTTCGTTTTGTCTTTTTAGCAGAAGAGACTGACAGAATAAGCACCAGGCTTACAGGGAATAAGTCCAGGGGTCAATTTCTCAGACTAAAGTGTGGTGCTCTAACATGGCCACCGTCAGATGACTGAAAAAAACAAGTAAAAGAATAAAAGAATACCAGAAAAACGTTCCGTACCACTAAACTGAGAAGGTTCTTTGAATATGTACGGTGTATTTTAAGGCTAAATAGTAATTCCGTTTACGTTTGTGTAACTGAGATATTTTGGTTGGATTATATAGTCATTGGCGTTACATTACTTTCTATATTCTGTAACTGTCACAATATACTTTTATAGGCCTGAAATTTTTGTGGGAAGGGGGTCAGTTGATTAGATCGATTCCAGCACACAGCTGGTACTTAATTTATCGTTCCCCAAAGGACGAAAGGCAAAGTCGACCTCGGCAGAATTTGAACTCAGAACGTAAAGACAGACGATTATAATATACAAACATTTCTCATGGCACCACACTGTTTACAGATGCTTACATTTTTTTATTCTGTTGTGTCTGGGGAGAGTCATTTTCTTTTTGTGCCTTATAATTTAACACACTCACCGGTAAAATTTCCACTTATTTCTTATTTTTATTTTCCTAAAATTTTCGTTGCGTCTCGCAACCTTTTCAATAGTCTTGACTCTTATAAGGCACAAAAAGAAAATGACTCTCCCCAGACACAACAGAATATGCTTCAACACACGAACTCACATAAAGAATCTTGCAAACCAAATCCATAAACGAAATACATTTTTTATGTTTTCCGCGAATTTTTCACGGGTCCAGCTAGTTTATTATTATTATTATTATTATTATTATTATTATTATTATTATTATTATTATTATTATCATTTTCATTTCTTAAGTAGTGAGACAAATCCAAGCGATCAAGTCCTCTCCCAAAAGTGCTTATGCAATAAATGTCAAAACGAATTTCTGTGTGTCAGTGTGTCAAACTTTGACCCCGTCTCTCACTATTCAATGACACTTCCTCTTGCTGGGGTGAGAGTAATAGTAGGTATAGAGGCGGTGGGTGCAGTAGGAGATTGACAGTTGAGATGCTAACGGGGTGATAGTAATAGAATGATCTGTAGCTGTGATAGAAGTGGAGGCGACGGTGACGGTGGTGATGGTGGTGGTGGTAGCTGAGGTGGTCAAGTATTATGGTGATAGTAAGGGATGTGAAAAACAGTGGTGATGGTAATGGAGGGGAAGGCGGCGGACTCAAAGGTGTTGATGGTGGTGGTGTCAGAAGTCTGAATGGTGTGTGTATGGCAGTTGTGGTGGTGATGGTGATGGTGATGGTTGAAAACAATCAACAGAAAGAGAGAAAGAGAGAAAGAGAGAAAGAAAGAGGTTAGAAAACAAATTGTACTGACCCCCGAATGGAAAGACAAAAAATGTTTATCATGAAGCTTTGCAATAAGTTCCAAGTCGCCATATTATATAATTGATTTGACGAAAATTGTTCATTGCTTGAAAAATATTGGTCAAGTTTAATAAAATCTAATATGTACTCAATGCATGAAGTGTCATTATTGGGCTCAAGGTCCAATGAAGAACCTTCCACAGGAGCTTGCTTAAAAGCCGCCCTTTTATGTTAGTGTAAGTCGCGGCTTTTAAGCTAATGTAAAATATATTCCGATATTATTATACTGAGAACAGCATTTCGCTCAGCGCACTAACGATTCCGCCAGCTCGCCGCCTTGGTTTCAAATTTCGACACAAAGTCAACAATTTTAAGAGAAAAGGTTAGATGAAACTTATTAAAACGCACAAATATTTACAGAGAAATAAACTGAAAAAATATACAATAAAACACAATAATTAAGACAAAATATCAAATATCTACTATATAAAATTTAAACGTGAACTTGCGTTGATCGGAGTATCTCACCTTCCAGATTAGGCATCCACATGAAATCCTTCCTGTATTGTTCTTAGCTGGAAATCTCAGGATTATCTACACGACGCGCTCTTGGGTCACAGTTGGCAAGTAAAAGCTTACGTCCTCTGAATTGTTGACATGTAACACTTCGTAACGTCTATCTGAAATTTGTTTCCTTTCCGATCTGGCAATTCATTGTGTATAGCATATAAGTATTTCATTAAACTTTTTGCTAGTCTTGCAAAAGGGGCTGTAAATTTCATTTTGTTCTGGATGTGAGGAGCCTGTTTCCCTTTCACATGATATGAGCACTCCTTAATAGGGTACGAGTTGTTATCACAAGAAGTGTACCACTCCTCGTGATATTAATTGCCTCTAATTTTTTGGGTTTTTCTTTCGTTGGGGCTATATATTATTTTTTTAAAGATGTCTGTTTATCTCATTCTACCTATGTCTGGTTTCCAACATCAAAATGGATTGAGTGCAACAGTCATGTGGTGTTTTCTGGTCATTTAGTTCTAAATGTTGTTTTCTGGTCATTTAGTTCTAAATGTTGTTCCTGCAGCTATTATTATTATTATTGTTATTATTATTATTATTGTTCAGTAGTTTTATTTTTATAACGTGCTTTCACTTCACTACCGAGCGCAGCTCTGTGCGCCTTGGGTATGTGCTGTGGTTTGCTGTGGTGCTCTTATGTTTACTGTATTGAAAGTGTTTTGCGTAGAATGTGTGCAGTACCCAGTAGTGCAATTTTCTGTATGTTATATATATTTGTAAGTCCTGGTATTTTTGTTATGTATTTGTCTGAATATTTTTTTTTATTAAACCTAAGGCACCTACTATGATAGGAATTGTTTCTGTTTTTAGATTCCACATTCGAGTTATCTCTATTTCCAGGTCTTTGTATTTTGAAAGTTTTTCCATTTCTTTTAGAGAAACGTTGTCATCTGTTGGTATTGATACATCAATTAGAAAGCTATTATTGTTATTATTATTATCATTATTATTATTATTATTATTATTATTATTATTATTATTATTATTATTATTATTATTATTATTATTATTATTATTATTATTATTATTATTCTGGCTCAGGATCGGTCTTATTCATGATAGAGTTTAAGTGGGTAGCGGGTTACTACCTGCAACCTTAGGTGCTTTCCAAGTGCTTAATGCCCTCCTCCTCCTCTCCTCTTCCCCTCCTCCTCCTCTCCTCTTCCCCTCCTCCTCCTCTCCTCTTCCCCTCCTCCTTCTCTCCTCTTCCCCTCCTCCTCCTCTCCTCTTCCCCTCCTCCTCATTATTATTATTATTATTAATTATTATCATCATTGTTGTTGTTGTTATTATTATTATTGAGTAAGAGAACAGTGCATGCCATCAAATTGACACCGGGTTAAAATATACGGAGTCGAGTATACCCATCATGACTACCCGTCTGATATGGGTACACCAGGCACATGCATCACAACCATATGTACGCGACATAGCGATAAACAGTGCATGACCTTGGAGGTGAGGCCCAGTTAGAATTTTCTCACGATCGAGAACTCCAATCCGTTCAAAAGGTCCCTGAATAAGGGTTGTTTAAGGATGTTGAACAAAACACCCATGTTTCCAGAAGTGAATTATCAAAACTCCAAATAATTCCTCTCAACACATGGCTATGATGCTCCCCCACTACTTCTGCTCGTCATCAGAGATGCACATATCGTCAGCCACCAAGGGACATGCTCAACTGGTTAAGGTCAAGCAAATGACAAGCAAATCTGTGGTATTGAGCAGAATATTTACTGTAGCCCATACCAAGGCAAAATAATGTACGTGATAAAACTTCCAATCAGTTAAAATCAGAAGCCATGAGAGCCACTTATTATTATTATTATTATTATTATTATTATTATTATTATTATTATTATTATTATTATTATTATTATTATTATTATTATCATCATTTCTTAAGCAGTGAGACAAATCCAAGCGATCAAGTCCTCTCCCAAAAGTGCTTCTGCTTATGTAAAACATATTCTGATATTATTGTACTGAGAACAGTTTTATTTTTTTAGTTTCTGCCCGCATTCTTACCAGATATATCCTGTTTATTCTCCTCTTCCATTTGACATTGACTAAATATTGTTGAAAATAGAAAAGTAATCGTTTGGAGTAAAGCAGTTCCTTTCCTGCTAAAATATATGGAATACATAACGAAAAAGAAGCTTATGACACACACTCTCTTTCTCTCTCCCTTTCTTTCATGCACATATATACATCCATAATACATTCACGCACATATATGTATGTATATCAGGTCAGTCTTAGTGCCATTTGTATACGTGTAACCCAGTACAACCTGTTTTATGGCCGGCCCGTCGGCAACTAAAGTGGCGACCCTACTGTGCCTGTTTGGTAAGCAGGGTGGTTTTTCGATCGAGACTTTGCAGTACGAAAAACGAAACCTGTGAAAGAACAGATGAACTTTGTAGAATCAACAGCCATCGAACAGCTGGGAGTGAAAAACCCCTTGTCTTTATTTAGATACCTTTCTAGGGAGGAGATATCTAAATAACCCCTTCGACTTCGTTTGCATCCAATGGTATGAACTTCTTCTTTCGGGGCAAATGAGTGGAATTGACTTTGTGCAAGGCCTTTCTTCATTTCAAAAAGCGTCTGGTATAGGTGTTGTTTGGTTTTTACATCTCTACTATGTGTTGCATACAATGGTTGATCTTAGCTAAAAATGGCAAAACATGGAATTAAAAACTGCACAGAATGAAGGCATGTGTCAGTGTGGCTAGTAAGCTCTCTGGATCCCGATTGAAGAGGCACCTATTGCTGCCACCTCTATGCAAAATGTGTGGAGGTCTTTAGCAGGACTGAAAAAAATAGCACATCTATGCTGCTTAATTTAGAAGAAAAGGAAAGAGAAAAAACAGGAAAAAAAGAAGTGAAAGGTCTTTCAGTTTGCTTGTTTACAAGTATACATTTTTGTGTACGTATGGAAGTTTGTGTAGCTATATATATATATATATATATATATATATATATATATATATATATATATATATATATATATATATATAAACCTTTTGTGGGGATTTTGGTTGGGGCTAGGAAAACTTTTAGATAATTTCTAGAGTACTTGTTTAATGTAAAGCTGTAAAAGTGTAAATCTGTAAGAGTGTTTACTTTTTATTTTATATCATGGGGATGATTTTTGGTGAAGGTGAATGGAGTGGAGTTGGTGAGATATTATAATAAGTTTAGCTGTTCGAAAGGATTATTGGCTTAAAGTGTTTTAGCGTTTTTAAGATTTTGTGCTTGCATGAAGAGACTAGTTCGGAGTTTCGTTTCAGGATTTTAAATGTCTTGCCCGCTCACGTTTTTGGTATGCTGCTATATTTCATGTTGAGAACTTTTTAGGTCTTAATAGACACAAGATGTGATCTATTTCTAGCGCATTAATTGTCCACGTTAGTGGTCGACGTTATTTTTTAAAATGTACCTTAATCCCCTGAGATTGCAGATAATATTTCTGAATCTCTTTGATTCTTTAAATGTGCTGGCCCCCTGATAATTAATCGATATTAATTAATATATTAATATATGATTAATTACCAGATCTTATAATAATATTTACCCATTACTCATGTTCTCATACTGAATATATTCGACGCAGTAAATGTTTTCTGCGGATATATTCCTGGAATTAGCGCGCCAAAACGCAGACTTTTGAATTTTACCATTAAGCTGTAATTAGCAGAACCATATGCACGCGCACACATGGCGGTGGGCAACTATGTATAAGATTCTGATAATTGCTGCTACATTACAAATCAGGCTGATGAGGAATAGACAAATGGTAAGAATTTGTTAAATCCGAAACCTGGTTCCTGTTTAATAATGATTTTTTAGGTGATTTTAAATGTCTTGCCCGCTCACGTTTTTGGTATGCTGCTATATTTCATGTTGAGAACTTTTTAGGTCTGTATATATATATATGTATATATATATATGTATATATATATATGTATATATATATATATATATATATATATATATATATATATATATATATATATATATATATATATATATATATATATATATATATATATATATATATATATATATATATATATATATTTATATATATATGTATATATATATAATAATTTTCCAGAGGATGTAGCAACCGTTATCAATATAGCATAAGAACTTACCTTAGGGGATCGTTAACTAGATTCCTTAAGGGTTCGATATATCGAGTTTGAAGTCTCTGTCTCTTTTGAATATGAAAATTTAAAAGTTAAAAACCTTATGTATATATATATATATATGTATATATATAATGATATAATGTATATATATAATATATATATATATATATATATATATATATATATATATATATATATATATATATATATATATATATATATATATAAAATGAAGAAATAAGTGATATAGGTATCCACTTTATACAGTTCAACCGATTAGCGCTCTGATAGAGCTTCAGGAATATATATATATATATATATATATATATATATATATATATATATATATATATATATATATATATATACATCTGGAGATATAAATAATATCTTATTTGGGGAGAAAGGATTTAACCTGCGCACTCATAAGAAAGCGAAAGCACATACTCTTCTTGACATTACTTATTTGCACTGTGTATGAATAGGTTATCATGTGCAAGAACTTCTTCATTGACTTCTGGTTAGCAAGATGCCAGTTTTAACATTAATCCTGCTATAATGTCCACTGTGTACTAAACTCTTGAAGCTTTCATTGTCCATTTATATTTTCCCCGAATTAGAGATAGAGCTTCAGTGTGTCTCATGCGCAAGAGCAACATCTATCTAGGTGTACCAGCTACTTATCTTTTGTCCTCACAAACAGCCGGAAGTAGCCACCTATTTTTTCATCAACTTTCTCAACCGTTTCGAAGTGACCATTAAAACAGTTTCTATAAATCCAGTGATCTAACGGGGATCTGCTGTTCTACGTCCCATACCCGTTGTCTCTAACTGTTGAAAACATCACCGCAAGTAATATTGTTTTCCTTGCCATAAAAAAAAATTCTTCATCTGTAAATGGCATGAAAACCTGTGAGCTACGATGTTCGTTTATGAGCTCCACCCATCTCTTATTTATTGGGTCAAGTATTTCCTGTCAGGCCGTACTGTGTATATTTCCACCCACCATCAACAACCAGATGCTGTTATTTCAAACCAGACACGCTTACGCCAAGATGTTACCACCCTTCCTTTTCTAACATTCAAAATACGGGCGTCATTTTCCGTACAATTTATGTATATCACGCTAGAATACATCACTTCAAAGAACAGCGAACTCGAAAACAACTTGCAATGGTTCTTGATAACCTTTCTTTAAATGCACCAAAACACAGCTTTAATATGCAACATTGAAATACATACATCAAACATTTCTGCTCACGAACAGCTTACGAAAAAGCATTCAGTTTTGATAAATGACGGGCTTCACAATCGTCAATGACCTTTCATGTCAACTTCATGTACACGACATTGCGAAAATACCTCTCTAATAGTTCTGTTTTGTTTTCTGCCCAGAGTCAGAAACTACTTTATTTGTGAACAATTGCTAAGCCTCTACAAGGTACAAGTGCATATATTGCTCAAATGTATATAACAATAAACATATTCACGCACAACTATGTTATACTATTCTAACCCCATCCCCCGCAAACTTTCACTTCTGGTCTATCCCCGTACAGTACCATCTTCCTGTTTATTCAACCGGAACACACTTCTGAACTAGCAATCTGTGAACTATCACCTGCCATCCGAGCTCATATGAAGTTCTTACATTACTTTCTTGTCACTTCTACTGTCTCACTTCCTGTACAAAGTACCTCACCCAATCCTTTACTCTTCAGAATTTGCAATGCTCAAAAACTCTCTTCTCTAATACATCCTGAAGTCAAAGCTGAACTTAACCACATCAGTCTCACATATGTAAGAAAACACGTTAAGTAAAAAATAAGCACGTCTCCCAGTCTTTTGACGAAAAAATAAAAGTGATTGAGTGGTTTGAAGTCAAATTTATGTCGAGAGTTTTGCGACCATTTATGAATTTGTATAATATGGACCACCTTTATAAAGTTCTATATCTTAAGTAACAAATATATTAGGTGGCTCTCTACTGGAATTGTTAGTTGAATGACAAACCAGTTACTATTTCAGGCTTGAGATCTGGTCAAACAAATAAGTGGATTATAAATAGCTCACATAACGAGCAAAGAAGGGAGCCCCCGCGGGGAATTCTCATTCTGCTTGAAACAGGGACCAAATTTTCCTCAAATTACGATTCAGTCATCTTAAAAATCGAAAGAGTTCATACCTTCATGTAGCCTAGAAAAACTTTGCCTGGCAAAAAAAAAAAAAAAAATCAAGAAAACATTCATACATACGTTCAGATATATACATGCGTGGGCATTTTTCAGTTTGCGCCTACCATATCTACTCACAAGGCATTAGTCGGCCCGGGGCTATAGTAGAAGACACTTGCCCAAGGTGCCACACAATGAAACTTTCTCTCACTTCTGGTCTATCCCCGCACAGTACTATCTTCCTGTTTATTCAACTGGAACACACTTCTGAACTAGCAATCTGAACTATCACCTGTCATCTGAGCTCATAACTTCTTCGGTCCTTAAATCCCATGAACCATCCTTGACTTGCCTTGAACTCAACATCTTTCTCATCTGGATTTTCTTCAGGTCATCAAGCAAAGACAACGCTTTCTCTTGTATGATTTCTTGACTAATAGCAGCACGCTAATGATTCAACTTAACAATCCAAAGAGAAAGAAGACTTTCCATTTCTTCGAAGATTTTGCCTCTTTTCTTATTGATGACAGTGTTCCTCATCCCTGGAGCTTCAGATCTGATATGTGCTAAAATCTTGTCCTTATTATGTACAATCGTCGATACAGTTGTCCGAGTCATCCCAAAAGATCGTGCAATTGCTACCACATTTTCACCTTTTTTATGGCATTTTATAGTAGCCAGTTTATCTTCCAGCGTTATAGCCTGACGCTTAGCATTTCCACTATGAATTTTCTTAGGAGCAATGGGGGCTAAAAGTAAAGTCACAAGTGAATGAGAATGAGAAAGTAGCCGATAAACAGACGTAAATAAATCTGAATTCAAAACAATCGCGGGAATCATAAGTGACAACGACACCTAACGGTAGATATTGGAGCTGCAGTGTAATATGAACTCCGAAAGACTGATAAATAAGACAACACAGATGGTTTCGGGATTTCGTTCACTAAGCTACACTACTTAATGGTGTGTATCTTAACATTTACTGTATGTATTTTAATATGATATTATGTGCTTTTAACGGTTTTCTATTGATTTTACGATTCCAATATTTGTGGCAGATAGACGTAAAGTGGAGTTTCCATATATCATTTTTGAAAACCGGCATATGATCGAAAACGACTTAAGTCGAGGTATGCTTGTATATATATATATATATATATATATATATATATATATATATATATATATATATATATATATATATATATATATATATATATATATATTATTAAAAAAATATGGCAAAAAATCATATATTAATTAATATCGATTAATTACCAGGAAGCTAGCACATTTAAAGAATCAAAGAGATTCAGAAACAGTATCTGCAATCTCAGGGGATTAAAGTACATTTTTATATATGACGTTGACCACTAACGTGGACATTCAATGTGCTAGAAATAGATCACATCTTGTGTCTAATAAGACCTAAATTGTTCTCAACATGAAATATAGCGTGATACCAAAACGTAAGCGGGCAAGACATTTAAAAAACCGAAAAGGAACATTATTAAACAGGGACCGGTTTCGAATTTTAACAATCTTACCGACTGTCTATTTCTCTTCAGCCTGATTTGTAATGGAATCATAATCATCAGAACCCCATACAAAGTTGCCCACCGCCATGTGTGCGCGTGTATATGGTTCTGCTAATTACAGCTTAATGGTAAAATTCAAAAGTCTTCGTTTTGGCGCGCTAATTCCAGGAATATGTCTGCAGAGAATATTTACTGCGTCGCATATATCCAGTATGAGAACTCGGTAAGGGTTAATATATTATTAAAAAATATGGCAAAAAATCATATATTAATTAATATCGATTAATTACCAGGAAGCTAGCACATTTAAAGAATCAAAGAGATTCAGAAACAGTATCTGCAATCTCAGGGGATTAAAGTACATTTTTATATATGACGTTAACCACTAACGTGGACATTCAATGTGCTAGAAATAGATCACATCTTGTGTCTAATAAGACCTAAATTGCTCTCAACATGAAATATAGCGTGATACCAAAACGTAAGCGGGCAAGACATTTAAAAAACCCGAAAAGGAACATTATTAAACAGGGACCGGGTCTTATATATATATATATATATATATATATATATATATATATATATATATATATATATATATATATATAGTGTATGTGTGTGTGTATCAATATATATATGTGTGTATATATACACATATGTATATAGAGAATGCGTGTGTGTGTATATTTATATATATATTCTTATGGTTTTTATTCTTTTACTTGTTTAAGTCATTAGACTGTGGCCATGCTGGGGGCACCGATTTGAACAATTTTTAGTCGAATGCATCAACTCCAGCATTATTTTTAAGCCTGGTGCTTATTCTATAGGTCTCTTGTGCCGACAAGTTACAGAGACATACACGCATTGTCACCGGACAAACACACACACATACATACATACATACATACATACATGCATACATACACACACACACACACACACACACACACACACACACACACACACACACACACACACACATACATATATATATATATATATATATATATATATATATATATGGGAGAATTTACGAAAAAACAACAGACGAAGACAGGTGGTGTAAACAACAAATGGATGTATTAGTATAACGCTCGGGAATAGAGAAAGTCTTTAACGTTTCGAGCCTACGCTCTTCAACAGAAAGGAACACAGAAAGAAACAAGGAGAGAAGCAAGGAGAGAAAAATATATGAATGTAATGGTCAGCGATCTATCATGGCAAATGCCGGACAGAAAGATCACACAGGAGAGCTAAGAAAATGGGGAGATAACAAAGAAGAGGTGACCCAGAGCACCAATATTTACTAGAAATAGCAATCAATACATTTACGAATCTATAGTAAAGCTTCAATGTGTATATACCGGCAAGGGTGTGTGAGGGCAGCAAACATAAAAAAAATTTGTCTTACTTCTAGGAAGAACATTACATAAATGGACAACTCAGAATCGGATAATCCGCTACCTAGGTTTCGGACTCTTCAAATACGTTTGTCATCGTAAATTTGATTAGTCTTCATCAGCTGGATTTACCTGGACAATATTTCAAATGTTGCTACATTAATGTCAGTATACTCGCCTGAACCCTCAGCCGTTACAGACCGAGAAGAGTGAAAAAATTTCAATGAAAAATAAAATATTGCAACACAAATGTATATATATATATATATATATATATATATATATATATACACATATACAAGCACACACATACACACACACACACACACTTATATATATATATATATATATATGTATATATATATATATATATATATATATATATATATATATACACATATATATACATATTATTTTATTCTTTTATTTGTTTCAGTCATTTGACTGCGGCCATGCTAGAGCCCCGCCTTTAGTCGAGCAAATCGACCCCAGGACTTATTCTTTGTATGCCTAGTATTTATTCTATCGCACTCTTTTGCCGAACCGCAAAGTTACGGGACGTAAACACACCAACATCGGTTGTCAAGCGATGGTGGTGGACAAACACACACAAACATACATGCACACGCCCCCCCCCACATATATATATATGTATATACATATATACGACAAGCTTCTTTCAGTTTCCGTCTACCAAATCCACTAACAAGCCTTTGGTTGACCCTAGGCTATAGTAGAAGACACTTGCCCAAGGTGCCACGCAGTGGGACTGAACCCAGAACCGTGTTGTTGCGAAACAAACTTCTTGCCCCACAGCCACGCATCCAACTGCTCTTGGAGCACCCAATGCAGAGGTTCCAAACAACCACAATGGTGAAAGAGGGTACATAGGAACAAATGATATAATCTTGTGTTTAGCTTAATTTCCTATACATTTGCTTCATATGAATAACTGGTGACACTACTAAGCATAGTAAGAGCTAAACTTATTTACTGGGAGCAGACTGGATAATGACAATCTACGTGGAACTCAACAGTAGCAGTCATACATCTATTTGTGCACACAAAACATATTATATGTACGTATATGCGTGTGTATACGTGTGTTTGTATGTGCGTGTGCGTGTGCGTGTGTCTGTATGTATGTGTGTGTGTACGTGTGTACGTGTGCATATTCAGACTAATCTATAACATATGGCGCGTTTTCCCAGTCATTCCATTTTCTGTGTAAACTATTATTTTTCTATATATCAATTTGTCAACAGTAGTGTCATTTGGTTGCAGATTTCCAGCAAATCACTTTCACTGCATTTCTGATAGTGAGAGCGACAGACGAGTGTCTGTAAAGTAACATGTCTCAAGGGACTTTGTTCTGAAATTACCGTTTTGTTTCTTTTTTTTTTCCTTTTTTTTTTCCCTTTTTTTTTGATGCTTCTTCGTTCTTGTGCCTCGTTTCAGATTGAAACAAAATCAATGAAAAAAAAAAAAAAAAAAAGGAAACGAAACATGAACATATCAACATATTTCATCTGTCTCTCTCTGTCTCTCGTTCTCTCTCTCTCTCTCTATACATATACCATATATATATATATACATTATATATATATGCGCATGTATCTGTACATATATATATATATGTATGTATGTATGTATGTATGTATGTATGCATATATATAGAGATGCATACACACGCATATTTATATATATATGTATATATGGATATGTACATGTATTTATTATTATTATTATTATTATTATTATTATTATTATTATTATTATTATTATTATTATTACTATTATTTCTACTACTACTAATGCTACTACTACTACTACTACTACTACTACTACTACTACTACTACTACTACTACTACTACTACTACTACTACTATTATTATCATCATTATCATCATTATTATTAAGGCGGCGAACTGGTAGAATCGTTAACACGCCGGGTAAAATGCTTAGTGGCATTCTGTCCGTCTCCACGTTCTGAGTTCAAATGTCACCGAGGTCGACTTCGCCTTTCATCCTTTCGGAATCGATATAACGAATACTAGTTGGGCACTGGGGTCGATGTAATCGACTTATCCTCTCCCTAAAATTTCAGGTCTTGTGCCTTTAGCAGAAAGGATTATTATTATTATTATTATTATTATTATTATGAAGGCAGCGAGCTAGCAGAATCGTTAGCACACCGGACAAAATGCTTAGCAGCATTTCTGCTGGCTTTGCGTTCTGAGTTCAAATTCTGCCGAAGTGGTTTTTGCCTTTCATCCTTTCTGGGTCGATAAAATATGTACCAGTGGAACACTTGATTCAATATAATCGTTTTATCCCGTCCCCTAAAATCTCTGGTCTTGTGCCAAAACTTGAAACCATTATTATTGTTTTTGTTGTTGTTGTTGTTGCTATTATTATTATTATTATTATTATTATTATTATTATTATTATTATTATTATTATTATCATAAAATACAAAAATTCATATGAAAAAATATCAATGTTAAAGTGTTTAAAAGTATTTTGTATACACAAGTGTATAGCCGTAGTTGCGAAATTATATAACATAAAAGAGTAATACAAAGAAAATGGCAAAGTTTTTTTAATGCTTTTTGTTTTACACACAAAGATATTATAAAGCATTTGCGAAATAATATTTTCTAATGGATAACCACCATATTTATTACGTTATATAATTTCAGTTAGAAATGTGTATGACAAATCTAAGTAATTATATGCTTTATCGTCTATATTTTGTCATGTAAAAAGAGCCAGGAAAATGACTTACAGAGTAATAGGAAAGAACAAAATCCGCCATGTGTTCATGTATGCATGTATGTTTGCTTTCCTTTTTATTTATTTGCTAGAATTCTTCATAGAAAAAGGGAGCTGGTTTCTAACAAAGAAACAAAAACTCCATCACTGGAGTTTGGTTAACAACAATAATTCTTACAAATTGAACTTTAGAAAAGTCTTGCATATTTTTACTGTTCCACTTACAATTTGTATTTGTTAAGCATGTGTCAGACGGTTTCTTTCTTTGCTCAAATTCTTAGCTTTCTAGGGAGCTATTCAGGAATTTATTTACATAATCTAATGCATCAATGACTATAAGTATAAATGTGAATTTATTATCAGGATAGAGGAACTACCGGTTTCAATGCAGTTGGCTAGAAATAATCCCCTTCTCACTGGCATTGGGAGAGGTGGTTCTCATCTGCAGGGCAGCTAACCTCATCTGTACATGATTTTTCTTTTCTGTCCCCAATGCATATGTCAGGTCTATTATGTTTGCTCTTTGGTAGAAATTTTGATGGGAAATTCCACCAATATTCCTTGGTTTGTTAGGTATGTATTCGATTGCAAAGGTGGTATTATATTTATTCCAGGGATGGCATTTCACAATGTTTGGGCAATAACATCTTATCGCAGTAGTAGTTATAGTTCAATGATATTTGTGGGCAGCTAGGGATTACATCTGTTATGTCCCCCATAGAAAAATGACATAATCGATATGTTTGAGGGGCATCGTGTGATTTTTAAGGTCTTCGCTATTCCTTTTGTTCATTACATATTTCGTAGTTGCCCTCTGTACTTAGAATGCAAAAGCGTACCTTTCAGATATACGTGATGTAGCGGTCACAAATCCATGAGAGGTTATATTTCATGATTATCGTATGTGAGTATATATGTACGTTTATGTACGCCTCGCCGCCTCAGGTTTCAAGCAGAGGGCTAGGTATCGTGCAGTAAGATCGAATCGAGATCTGAGATAGTTAAAAACCGAACTTCTGGTTGTTGGGTGGCCTTATGATAATAACTAGTTTAAACAAATATTTTGCCAAATGCATTTTGTTTCTTTGTCCTTTCAGATACTTAGATTGTTGAAAACAAATTCTATCAGTTTCTCTGTAGTTTATCAGCCAATAATAATAGAGCTTGCAGCGCAATGACGGCACATGTAACTGATTAACATGATACTTGCCAGAATTTATTCTGTCAGTGATGTATCACTGTTAAAATTTATACATCGTCACAAACCAGTCTTTAGAGATCTGGATTATCCCTAACATAACAAGCAAGTTAGTCATTGACTGAGTGAGTGGGTGTACACCGGAAGTAGGTGTTTGGCTTCACCAGTAAGGTTGAGAAGGGAAATGAGGATGAAGACGAATAAAAAAGCAGAGGAAGGGGAGAAAAGGAAAATGAGATGAAGAAGGGAAAAGAAAAAGGAAGAGAAAGAACGAGGATGTGAAGGATGAGGGGGAGGACGAGACAAAAAAGTAAAGGGTGTAGAATTGGGACACGTAGGTGTATAACTGGTCTACGTCTCTCCTTTATCTTTACCTAGTATTCTAATTCTAATTTTAAAATGAACTAAGGGAAATAACTGCAGTTGGTGAATGGCAGGAAATTACGTAGTTCAAATAGGTGCTGATGTACTGATTGATGTACTCCGAAAATTCTTCATAAGCTTAAGTTTACTTCCTAGGTAGAAAAAGAAAACAGGTTACGGCAATTGTTAGCGACACTCCACAGAAAAGTAAATATATTTTCAAGAATTTAAGAATTAGTTTACTCAGAAAATTATTAAGCTATTGTTCAAGATTGTTCCACTTAACTAATTTGCTATTTCGGTCTCTGTAACCTTCCAATAACCGGGACCCTACCTATGAACCTTATCTTGTTTGACTGTACAGAGAAGGAATTTGTTGTCTGTTTAATCGATCACATTTAATTATGAACAAACTACGCTATGTCTACTAGCTTATTGAATACTTTATTTAGATGCTATCTTTATGACCAAATTCACTTTGTCCGTGTCTGCATCGGCACATTTAGGAGATCTAGTCGGCACTTGTTAGACAGTTGCAAACTCCTAAGTAGGTTTCGGGGGCTTTTGCACGCTTCTCTCTTATCAGTTAGCCCACACAATTCCAACGTCCACCCTGGATGTCATTCCAGTTTCCCACAAGCACTAAAAAGCGAAACGCTTCAAGGAGTGCTACTAGTTACCTGAAGAAATCTGGACGCTTCACCCCTGCTGAAGCCTAAACAGTTACTCGTCTAATGATATGGCCTTCGCTGCTATCAAGTACAGCACCACTGACTTACCTACTGAATTCAGGAAGATTGTTCGTATTTCGAGATCTAGAGCTGCTCACAGTTCCAGTCGATTTATAGATTTACACACTGCGTAGCCTTCGAAGATGAGTGCAAAAGTTCGTGCCTCAGAAATTCTGGTCTCACTGATGGTCACCACATCTATGTCTAATAATCCGAGAACATTGAGCTGGTTGCTTGCAAGACAACTCCAAGCCCGTGAATTGAAACTGCCTATCCTGAGTAAGGCCTAGGGAGTTGATTAGAAGGATTAAAATGACAAAAAAAACCCCACTTACCTTGTTCTTGTGGAAGAACAGACTATCCATCGTTCCAATTAAAAATGAATGTCTTCACCAGAAAGTTTTTTCTTATATATTCTTTTGTTAATTTTCCAGGAAGTCTTCCATTCCATTGGCATATTTTGCTTTCAATCTGTTGTATGTTTCATGTGTTGCTTTTAAGATTTAGATACGTTAATGTGTTATTTGTTGGTATGATGTAGGGATATGTGCAATGTTTGTGTACTGATGTATGTGGCCCATTAATTCTTTGTTATATGTGTCTATGACCATGTAGTTGATAATGCTACTTTGTTTCGTAAATGTTATTGATGTTAGTCGTGTTTGCGTTTATTGAACAACAATCGCCTTTAATTTTACCCATCTCCAGTAGAGACAGATTGGTATGAGAATCAGTTTGTTACTCTTTAGCGATGTTACAAAATACTTTTTCTTTTTCTCAGTCGGAAATCTCGCCTTAACCGTGCCGAAACTTCTCCCTTGAATGACGTAAGTTTGAGTGTTCCCGCTTAACTTAGCACACACCTCAGTCTAGATTCATGTCGTTTGTTCTACTTTTCTGGACTTTAGACCTATACATCTATATATAATATTTTTTCCTGTGTGTTCCGAATTTATTGCAGTATGCTTAAAAATTCCGTACTTCCAATCTTGGTTAGGAAATTTTTTGGTATTTTGCAAATCCTACTAAGATAGAAAAATTGAATATTGCATTCGGCACACGCTAGCGAAACTTTTCAGTTGGTTTGCCAGTCACGGTATTAGCGTTAATGTTTGTGGCCGTGGTGGTCATGGTGGCGATTTTGGTAGTGGTAGCATTGGTTGATGTGTTGTTCCTACTATTAATTTTCTTATTTTCGTCCTACTATTCTCGGTGCTGTTGTTTCCGTTGCTGTTACAGTTCTTTTTCCTTACTTTTCATTATCGTCGACATTGTTGGCGTTGCCGTCGCCGTAATTTATTACAGCGGTGATAGTACAGGGTGTGCTATCACTGTGACCGTCTGTTCTTTTGTTTGCGTTGCCGTTGTTATTGTTGTTGTTGTCGTTACTACTGCTATAGCTAATACTGGTTTTGTTGTTGCCTTTATTACCACGCGCTGAGGTGGTCTTTGGCAGGTTGTTATTTTTGTTTTCTTTGTGTAGCATGTTGTTGTTGCTATCCCCATTATGGCTACATGTTGAGTTCCGAGCGGGAATAGTGAGAGATGACTGTGGCGAAATCCTTTCCTCCGGCGCTCTTCTAAAAGCCACCCATTTGCAATGCCATGTTCTTTTTATTTTAATGTTTAAGTCCAAGAAAAAGGTAACAAATTCCGTTCCGAAGGGCCAAAGTGAAACGAAACTGACGAGTTTACCAGAATTATGGTTAGCTTAACGACAAAAGCAATGCAAAACTTTTTACTGTAGGATTATTAAAAGAAAGTCAAACAAACAAAAATTTACGAGCAATTTCAAGGAGTGTCTTGCCGATACAACAATTTCGTTTATTTTCCCATCAGTGCTTGTTTGTATATAAATTAACGTGTTACAAAAAGGCTATAAATACATATGGGTTTGTACATTCGTAGTTATTTAAAGACGCGTGTTGGGTTCTACAATCAATACATCGGGATATAATTTTTATTTTTTGAAATTTACACAAATAAGTAAGTGAATATATAAATAAGGGAATATACATAAAGGACAAAACAAACAAAGGCAACCCACCTACAAGAATTTGGCGAAAGCATATCTCAACGCTGACCACCTTCTGTTTTCATGTACTCCACATCAATGTAATTCGCAATGTCAGATTCCAAAAGTATCTGTGAACAATTCAGGCGTCAGAACGATTAAGAAAGCATCGACTTCGTCCTACTAAGATACAACTGTTTATAGACTCTCAGATTTATTCGTAATAACGGTCGTCCCCGTCGTCTTACATAATCGAAGCTCGTTTCCGGCTCGATTTATTCGTTGTTTTTTGTTACTTGTTCCTACAGATTGATCGAATCGTCTATCAATCCTTCCGCCTCTATTCCAAATACGGTAGACTTCATCAAAGATTCAACCGCACGCCAAGAAAACTTCAATGGAAGAGGTTACTAGATCACCTTTAAAAAAACTACTACACTCTAATATGGCTTCCAGCAAGATTTTGTTCACTCCGATATGGCCTTCGCTATCTAGGAATGGGTGGCTGAGAATTCTCAGTCATGTTATCTCCGGTATGTGACCTCCTAGCTCTCCTGACATGAACCCTGTAGATTTCAACGCCTGGGATTTATTGAGAGGGAGACCAACCGATGTCCCAGCCCCACAATATGAAAGAATGGCTGAGATCTGCCGTTGTGGAAGTGATGCGTAACATGAATGAGAAACCACCTGTTCCTAGCATCCAGTCGCTTCTGTGGCAGCACCGTGACCGACATCAAGGCCAAGGGTGGTTTTTTATCGAGTAACCTGGTTCTTTAATAAATCTAGTTGAACATGTGTACTATTTCCTGTAAATACATTGTTTATCTATGTAATATCTGTTTAATTCTTTTCTGAAGTACTTGACACACCCTACATACATACATGTGTGTGTGTGTGTGTGTGTGTGTGTGTGTGTGTGTGTGTGTGTGTGTGTGTGTGTGCGTGTGTGTGCGTGCGTGTGCGCGTGCGTACGTGTGTGTGTGTGTGCGTGTATGTGTACTTTATATACACACATTTACTTAAACTTGTCCCTCCCGCGTTGTCGTCCCGTTATACTAATTGCTTTCTTTATATATGTGTGTGTTCGTGTGCGTGTGCGTGTGTGTATGTGTGTGCGTGTGGGTGTGTGCATGTGTGTGTGTGGGTGTGTGCATGTGTGCGTGCGTGTGTGTGTGAGTGCGTTTGTGTGTGCACGCGCATGCACACATTCACGCGTGTTGCTATTGGTACTATCGTAGTTGGTGTTCTTGTTTACAATTTTCATCGGAGTTACAGTTTTATTCGTCGATTAAATGTCTTTCATTTCATTATACCAGCTGAAATAGAACAGACGTTGTTTTGAGAAAGTCGCCATTACCACGATGTCATGTCGACAAGACACTGCACTTTTCTTTAAAATGTCAACTGGTCTATTGAGATGTTATCTAAACAGCTCAGACTGTTTTCTTCCATTCTTGAACAATCAGATTAGCTGCTCTTGAAAGTAACGGAAATTTCAGTTTTATGAGGACAATTTCACAAATCGAGACTCGCTGAGAGAGAAGACGGGCCTTACAAAAGGAGATCACATCTGCAAGCCAAAAATTAATCCTGCAGATATCGCAACCCCAGCACATGTCTGGGCATCAACAGTTACAGTATGTCGACCCACCGGCAAAATGCACTGATAACTGATGGATCACCTTGGTCAGTCGAACACATCATTTCCACAAGAAGCAGGAGAGCAGATGTTCTAAATCGGTCAGACGAAAACTGAAGAAAGGCACGACGGTCAAATGGTAAACTATGATGGAGACAATATAAGTGTTCTCTACCTCTACCCGACCTTTCAGATATAGCTTCCTCTCGGCTCACTTCTGACTGAGGCTAATCACGTGGCTCATAATCGTGTTCTAGTTTCTGACTGTCAGGAGGTCTGAATTAAATCAAACCGCGAACACCATCAGTCCAATGTTCACGCTACTTACCGATATGAATTTGCCTCTGCAAGCGCCGAGTTGCAAGCGCTGAGCTGCAAGGTCACCGACTTTTCTGGATTAATCGTAGCTCCTGAAGCTTCATGTTTTCTTTTTCTTTTTTGAGTAGTGGCGGCCACCTCGACTTCAGTAGTGTCTGACATTATTACAGTTGTACAGGTGCAGGAGTGGCTGTGTGGTAAGAATCTTCCTTCCCAATCACATGCTTCTGGGTTCAGTCCCACTGCATGGCACCTTGCGCAAGTATCTTCTACTATAGCCTCGGGCCGACCAAAGCCTTGTGAGTGGATTTGGTAGACGGAAACTGAAAGAAGCTCGTCGTATATATATATATATATATATATATATATATATATATATATATATATATATATATATATATATATATATATATATCTTTGCATGTATGTATTTGTGTGTTTGTGTGTCCCCCCACCATCGCTCGACTACCGATGTTGGTGAGTTTATATCTTCCGTAACTAAGCGGTTCGGCAAAAGGAGTCCGATAGAATAAGTACTAGGCTTACAAAGGATAAGTCCTGGCGTTGATTTGTTCGACAAAAGGCCGTGCTCCAGCATGGCTGCAGTCAAGTGACTGAAACAAGTAAAAGAATATAAGAATACGCCGATACGGCTTTTTTGAGCCCGCGTTCAAAAGTGATATGTTTCAGCAGTTCCACCTTCTGCAATTGTGACTTGAGAACCAGCACACACAGAGGTAAGCGGAGACAACCGCAACGGACTGAGTGTGCGCTACGAAACGGTCCCAAGAGGTGGACATTTATTCTGATGACTGAGCAGATGTTACTGTATATTGTATGGATCCGTTAAAGACAGCCCCCCTAAGTTGTATTGATAAGGGAAAAATTCCTTGAAATATCCTTCCGATAGTCTTTTTCCTAACATTTTTCGAACAATTCTAACAATGAACGAGGATTAATATATTGTTTAGAAGTAATTTGCTGACGTCGTCATCAGTAAACTATTATGAGTTGTTGAGGAATGAATTCCTCAAAAATCCTTCTTCTTTATTTCTATTTTATCTTCTAGATATTTTGTTGTGTATTCTATCATCTTACTTCTGTTTATATTTATAAAGTTGAAATTGATAGAATTTGTTTTTAGGTACTTGGCTGTTTTTTGTCGTTTCTCTTGTCATTTTGGTGTGTTTATAGTCAACTTTTAACACAGCAGTTGTGCTAGAAGTTGACTAGTATGCGAGCTTTCTAGAGTTCCGTCTACTTTTCTCTCTTTTTTTTTTTGTAGCGGGACAAATCATTTGCGTCTTTTCTTTTAGCTCTTTTGATGACAACTTGCTAAACTTCGGTTTGCTCCACCATGTTATTTGATATATAATTCGAGGATGAGGATAAATGTCTTATTGATACATGGGTGTGCACTTGGGCTGATATTGAAGTGGTGGAGTCTTGTGGGGCTAAGCGGTGCCATGTTAGTGACTTGTGGTTTTGCTACTAGTACTGTTATTCTTTTCTACTCAAGGCACAAGGCCCGAAATTTTTTTGGGGGAAGGGGCCAGTCGATTAGATCAACCCCAATACAAAACTGGTACTTAATTTATCGACCCCGAAAGGATGAAAGGCAAAGTCGACCTCGGCAGAATTTGAACTCAGAAGTAATGTTTCTGCCAGCTCGTTATTGCTACAGTTCTTTCTATTGTTCTTTTCGCTTGTATTGCTGTGGTCGTGGTACTAGCGCTAAAGTTTTCAGTCTCTTTGCTTCAGAAATTTGCCTTTCATCCTTTCAGAGTCGATAAAATGAGTACCAGTTGAAGACTGGGGTCGATGTAATCGACTAGCCCTCTTCCCCGAGCTTGCTGGCCTTGTACCAAAATATGAAATCAATATTTCTAACAACTCTAAGGCAGTGAGCTGGTAGAATCGTTACCAGGTCGGGCAAAACGCTTAGAGCATTGGGGTCGATGTGAGTGACTTACCTCCACCTCGAAATTGCTGGCCTCGTGCCAAAATTTGAAGCCATTATTATTACTGTGTCCTGAGCGAAGAGCTTGCAGAATAGTTAGAGCATCTGACAAAATGCCTTGCCGTATTTCTTCCGACACCATGCATTCTGAGTTTAATTCCAACCGAAAATAACTTTGTCTTTCATCCACCACCTCCGGAGTCGTGCACAGTCAAATACTGGGACGATAATATAGACTATAGACTATAGACTAATAACTTCACCTCAAGACTCCTGGTCTTGTGCCTAAATCAGAAACAACTATTACTGCTATTTTTAAAAAGCATAATATGTACAGTATGTATATTTTTCATCGCTGCAATCTCTTTATTAACTGTAGCAAAATTAAAGGCGCTAGCAGATTTTAGATCTTTCTTACCAAATAACTTGTTATTCTTACTGATATTACCTCGCTCTTAGGTCGGTATCTTTCGAAGATAACTGCGAATGTGCTTCAATGTATTCTGATTTTAAAGATTAAAAAAATGCATTTCAACTTTGGAAAAAATTGCTAAACGTTTGACACTCGGTGTAAGGCGTTGTTATATAAAGCATAAATAAAATCGTGTCTAGATGTAGTTAGTGACTTTCTCCTCAAAATGATCGATATTAAGTAAACAAACATGCACCCAAATGGGCGGAAACCGGGAATTTTGACAATAAATATATAAGTAAACAAAATAAAATGAAAATAAATTATGACGTTCATGTCAGCATGAGTTTTCCGCAGGGTTCTTGAAGCTTGATCAGTAAGCAAGTGTCACCTTAGTCTGCTGGCTGTGGACAGCTGACAATTTCCATCATACCCAGCAAAATAAAACTGAGAATTTTCCTGACATAATAATAATAATAATAATAATAATAATAATAATAATAATAATAATAATAACAATGACTTTTCTACATTTTCTAGAGAAGGGTTAGATGATTACATCGACTCCAGTACTTGATTGGTACTTTATTTTATCGACCACGAAAGGATGAAAGTAGATCTCAGCAGCATTTGAACTCAACGCAAAGATTCGGACGAAATACTTCAAACCATTTTGTCCGGGTGAAGATGTTAATGGTGACAACAACAACAACAACAACAACAACAACAACAACAGCAGCAGCAGCAACTGCTGCATGGATGATTGTTAACGTAATTATAATATCCAAAATGATTTCAAACATCATCAAAATGAAAACGAGATTTAACAGGAAAATGAAGAAAGTGTTGTTATATGAGTTGCAGTGTATACCACACATATTTTGTGTACTACTTGTGATTATCACATAAACTATATTGTTGAAATAACACACATATGTATATAAAATGAGGTTAACGTGGAAGACAAACAAAACAGTGGCACAAACTGTTGAATACAAACAAAACAACAGGAAAGGAATGGTACAGTAAATAAGTACAACTGATACGCAGTTTGCTATTTGTACAACACACACACACACACACACACACACACACACACACACACACACACACACACACACACACACACACACACATGTACAACGTATACATACGTTGTATACTGGAGACAAACAAACGAATCAGACTGTCTAAAAATAAAACCCGTGCTATTTAAATAAAGACAAATAAAATATACCCAGGAATAAATCAATCAGCAAAGAAAACAATGATGAATTTCGTAGTATGTATCTATTACGTAATTCACAGGCGGTGTTCTGTTAAAAGATTGATGCCCTAACAGAAATACCCGTCATTTAATGTCAGCATCCAAAATAGAAGCAAAATTAAAAAAGAACTCTGGACCAATGAAGATTTGTTTAAAACACGTCAATATTTCATAGAAAACACTTAAGTATTATAAAAGACACATGAGTTACGGAGAAAAAAGAACAACTTAGTGAAAATATTACAGCAATACTCTAATGAACGTAGGGAGATTAGTATCAATCAATGAAATCCTCCAGAAACTAAAATAGAGATGTTTATACATAGAATATACACTGAAAATATCAGGTCATCCCATAAGTTCTGTCTGAATTTTGAATAAAGAAAACAAGTGATCAAATGCTATATTTAATTGAAATTTAATCGTCAATGTACTTTCCCTGATTATCTATGACTTCCTTCCATCTATTTACAAGCATTTTAACCCCATCAATGTAAAACTCGTTTGGTTTCAAAGCGAAAAATTCTGAAATGTCAGTTTCGACATCCTCCTGACTTGCGAAAGTTATGTCCCCCAAATGATTCTGTAAACTACGAAACAAGGAGCAAGGTCGGGAGAATAAGGTGGATGAGGAATTTTTTTCCCAACCAAGCTCTTCGATCTTCTGTGATATGATCTTTGCAGTGTGGGGTCACGCATTGTCCTGATGAAACATCACTCATTTTCGATTCACTAACGCGGGTCTTTTTTTCTTCAAACTTGGTTCAAACACTCTAATTGCTGACAGTAGACTTGAGCATTGATTGTTGCATTAGGTGGTAACAATTCAAAGTGAATTACTCCTTTGCAATCCCGCTAGATAGAGAGAAAAACCTTTTTTTCCATGAAGTTCCCTTTTCGGATGTGGTTGAGCTGTTTCCCTTTTACCAAGCTACTCTTTTACTTGTTTCAGTCATTTGACTGCGGCCATGCTGGAGCACCTCCTTTAGTCGAGAAAATCGACCCCAGGACTTATTCTTTGTAAGCCTAGTACTTACTCTATCGGTTTCTTTTTGCCGAACCGCTAAGTTACGGGGACGTAAACACACCAGCATCGGTTGTTAAGCGATGGTGGGGGGACAAATACATACATACATACATACATATATATATATATATATATATATATATATATATATATATATATATATATATATATATACACATTTTATATATATATATATATATATATATATATATATATATATATATATATATATATGTATGCATATATATGTATATATACACACACACACACACACACAAACACACACACACACACAAACACACACACACACACACACATATACGACGGGCTTCTTTCAGTTTCCGTCTACCAAATCCACTCACAAGGCTTTGGTCGGCCCGAGGCTATAGTAGAAGACACTTGCCCAAAGTGCCACGCGGTGGGACTGAACCCGGAACCATGTGGTTGGTAAGCAAGCTACTTACCACACAGCCATAGAAGATCCATTTTTCTCGAAATTGCTGGCCTCGTGTAGAGACAATACAACTAGCATAATGAGACGGTTAGTCATATTATCTTCGATTGCTCAATCCTTGTTTAATTCAAATGTTGACACAGGCATGAATAAAATAGCAACTGTCTTCTGAGAAATATGAAAGTACTTCGACATGTAAATGGACGTGGTATAGACATGCACCAAACAAAGTACATGACAACAATCACTTGTGACATGCGTATTCAATTTGACAAGGTGGTCGTCGAGACAAAGTCCAGCTATAATAATCAAAGACTGGAAGAAA
This sequence comes from Octopus bimaculoides, assembly GCF_046866305.1. NCBI lineage: Eukaryota > Metazoa > Mollusca > Cephalopoda > Octopoda > Octopodidae > Octopus > Octopus bimaculoides. The sequence goes on from NC_142931.1 coordinate 121,860,790, forward strand.
ATTACAAGAACGTTGATGGGTTTACGTTCCCTTGAGATGGAAAGGAAGGTGAGAAATCGTCAAACTACAAAAATCTCACAACTGAAATAAATAGGATGTGAAATATAAAGGTAATTAGTACCAGTAATAATTGGAGTATTAGGTTTGATAAATTTGAGCAAAAACATAATCCATACCAAGAGATAACATCTCAGATAATCCTCATCCCTGCGCAAATATAGGAGCTACTAAGTACAACTTACACCTTTCTTTAAGTTCAGTAGCATAACTGAATCATCACATCTACACAAGACACAATAACCACCCAATAAAATTACACAACAAACATTCCTTCAAAGACGATACTCGACACTACCGATAGATGTTATCAACAACTCATTACTTACATTCTACACACCTGCAACAAACCACACACTTCATAGTTGACAAAATCACTGCCTGTCACTCAAACACATAACCCCAATTACACGGAATATACGAAACATTCACCACCCAACAAAACATCGCAACTCACACTGCACATATTTTACAGAACAAACAAAATATCGATTTCAAATTTTGGCAAAAAGCCAGCAAGTTCGGTGGGAGGGGCTAAGTCGATTACATCAACCCCAGTGTTCAACTGGTACTTATTTTATCGACCTCAAAGGATTAAAGGCATAATCAATTTCGGTAGAATTTTAACTCAGAACGTAAACACGGATGAAATGCCGGTAAGCATTTTGCCCGGCGTGCTAACGATCCTACCAGCTCACTGCCTTCGAACAAACGAAATATTCTTTTCTACTCTAGGTACAAGGCCCAAAATTTTGGGGGAGGGGGCCAGTCGATTAGATCGACCCCGGTACGCAACTGGTACTTAATTTATCGACCCGAAAGGATGAAAGGTAAAGTCGACCTCGACGGAATTTGAACTCAGACGAAATACCACTAAGCATTTCGTCCGGCGTGCTAACGTTTCTGCCAGCTCGCTGCCTTAAACAAACGTAATATGGCACAAGAAATAAGGCCAGGAATTTATGGAAAGGTAACAGTCAATTATACCAACCCCGTTACTTGACGAGTACTCGTCAATCTCAGAGTTGTCACCCACCTTTCGATAAACAAACTGGAAAGCAGCATATCCCTCTCTGCTGTCAATCTCCTATTCAAATAGTCCTTAAAGAAGTCCATGCAAATTTGGCTGGAGAGTAAAATACCTGTCTTCAAATCTATTAACCTTGTTCACACACGTCCCCACGCTGTAGGCATTAGGCAGAAGAAGACTAGCCACCTTTCTCTGCAAAAGTAAGGCAGTCGATAAATTTTCACTGCAGGTTTTGTTGGTCGATAGATCCATTCTACAACAGTTGTTCAAAATAAACCTCCATGTCGACAATGCATGAACAGTGACCGAGAGTGTGCAGGTCGGTTTCGTCAAACTATGTACATTTTGGGCAAATTTGATTGTCAGTACTTCCTTGTTTGTAGAGCTTGTCTCAAACAAGCTATTTTCTCTTTTTATATCACTGCCAGGTCAAGCACTTTAGGGTGTTAAAAAAATCCCTAACATTAAAACATCTTCAAGAAAAGATTATTAAATGTTGTTCATTCTGTCCCCGTCGACACTCAGAATGTATGCATGTATATGTGTATGTACGTATGTGTGTGTGTGTGTGTGTGTGTGTGTGTGTGTGTGTGTGTGTGTGTGTGTGCGTGCGTGTGTGTGTGTGCGTGTGTATGTGTGTGTGAAACACATTAAAATTTATTGAGAGATGTATTTCAGCAAGTCATGCAAGTATTTTGTAGCGACTGTATACAAAATGGCAAATGCTTTATTCCGAAGAATGCAAAGGGAGATGCACTGAAATATCCATTCCACCACATGGGCTCGTTCCTGTGGATGGCTACCTCTATTGCGATCAGAGTGAATACGAAAGGGGATCGGGGTCCCAGGATGTCTGGCGTTTCCATCACTAAATGTTCGCAATGGTACCTGACGAAGAGCAACAGGTGCTTTATGAGCTTGCGATGTTCAGTCTTTTGAGTAACAAAACCTGGGTCCCTCTCCCATTTCTGCAGAAGATCGCATCCCTAATTAAAGATTTGAAACCTCAGAATAGCTCATTACAATTTAGCATCAGAGTTAGACTCAACTCTTCGCCATCAATAGGTAGTCATGGTTACAATTTAGCGCCAACAGTTGAATGGTTGAAACGCTCGAAAAGATTGAGAAGAGAACTCTACTTCTCGGTCAATCTCTCTTCAACTACTTCAGTTCCTCTTCAAACGAGAAGTGTTACCCTGTAACACATATGATGAAATGTGAGTGCAGTTTACGAAACTGGGACGTATGAACGGACCGATTCCTAAACTGTGTCTAGTGTTCGTAGCCGAAAGAGAGTAACTGTCCAGAGTGCTAAACGGGCAGTGTCTTGGATCATTCATAGGTGTAAGTTTCTATCCTTGTACGTGCATTTGTTTGTTTTATATTGTCATATATTTTTCATTTTTTTTTTTGCGTTAATGTATATGTATAAGTCAACATATTGGTTTGCAATAATTTCTTGTAAAATGTTTTGTATGCATGTGTGAGCAACTTTTGGACACTATAGAAAGAATCTGGCAGAATTGTTAGAACATCCGAGAAAATACTTTGCGGTATTTGTTCTGGTTTCTTACGTTCCTGATTCAAATCACGCCGATTTCAACTTTGGTTTTCATATAACCGAGATCGATAAAATAAAGTATCAGTCAATTATTTGTATCGATATAATCGATTTCCCCCTTATCCTTCATATCTCTGACCTTGTTTTCATAACAGTAATTATTACTATAGATTGAAAGAAGGCGGTGAGCTTAACAGCATTTCCTCTGTCCTTACATTCTGAGTTTAAATTCCGCCGAGGTCGACCTTACCTTTTATCTTTACGAGATCGATGAAATAAGTACCAGTTGAATACTGGGATTGATGCAATCGATTTAGCCCCTCCCCCGCAATTGTTGGTCTTGTGCAAAAAGTTGAAACCATTATCATATATTGAAAAAGAGCGGTCAATAGATAGAATCGTGACGGCGTTGAATAAAATGCTTTGCAATATTTGTCTCGGCTCTTTATGTATTGAGTTCAAATTCGCCGAGGTCAGTTTAACCTTTCATCTTTTCGGTATCGATTAAATAAAGTAACTGTCAAGTACTCGGCTAACTTTGATCCTTGAAATATTTGGCTTTGTGCCTATGTATGAAATTATTATTTATAGATTGGAAAATTTCTTAATCATGTCACAACAGTAATTACTGCAGATATTTGATGCAATTAAGATACTCTACAAGTTTTATAATAATTTAGAAAATTGATACTGCAATCCTGCCAGTAAAGTAGTTACAGATTTATGAAATATAGTAAACGCCCGTATATAGTTACAGATGATTGAGTAAAATGCAGTGGTGCCTCCCTACTCAGAATTACTTTAAAGGTTAGGTGCGTATTCTAAAAGCTAAGAAATTTCATGATCTGCAACAGTATCAGATCTCTCATCTATGTTAAATAATAATAATAATAATAATAATAATAATAATAATAATAAATTCCCGGATGCAGTAACAGGCAGTGGCTCTCATGGCTTCTGATCTTAATTAATTGGAAGTGTTATCATGTACATTGTTTTGTCTTGGTATAAAAAGATGGGCTACAGCAAATATTCTGCTTAATACCACAGATTTGCTTGTCATTTGTTTGACCTTAACCAGTTGAGCATGTCCCTTGGTGGCTGACGATATGTGCATCTCTGATCATGAGCAGAAGTAGTGAGGGAGCATCATAGCCATGTGTTGAGAGGAATTCTTTGGGGTTTGGATAATTCACCTTTGGAAACATGGATGTTTTGCTCAACATCCTTAAACAAACCTTATTCAGTGACCTTTTGAGCGGGATGGGCTACTCGACCTGAAGAAAATTCTAACTGGGCCTCACCTGCGAGGTCATGCGCTGTTTATCTTGATATGAGATTACCATGTCGCGCACATATGGTTGTGATGCATGTGCCTGGTGTACCCTTATCAGACGGGTAGTCATGATGGGTATAACGGGCTTCGTATATTTTACCCCAGTGTCACTTTGATGGCATGCACTGCTCTCTCACTCAATGATAATAATAATAACATTCTTTCTGCTATAGGCACAAAACCTGAAATTGGGGAGGAAGAGGCTGGACGGTTGCATTGATCTCACTACTTGACTATTATTTTATCGACACCAAAAAGATGAAAGGCAAAGTTGACCTCGGTGAAATTTGAAATCAGAACGTAAAACCGGAAGAAATGTCGCTAAGTATTTTGTCCGGTGTGTATAACGATCCTACCAGTTCACTGCCTTAACAGTAAGAATAATGGTTTCAAATTTTAGCAAAGGCCAGCAATTTCAGAGGAGCGGGTAAGTTGATTACATCGAGCCCCAGTGCTTAACTGGCACTTGTTTCATCGATCGCGAAAAGATTAATGGCAAAGTCGTCTACGGTAGAATATGAACTCAGAACATAAAGGTTCTGCCAGTTCGCAGTCTTAATAATATTGCTTTCTGATATAGGCACAAGGCCTGAAATTTGGTGGGAAGCGGTTAGACGGTGATATCGAACCCCAGTACTTGATTGGTACTTATTTTATTGACTCCGAAAGGATAAAGGGCAAAGTCGACCACGGCGGAATTTGAACTCAGAATGTAAAGACAGGCGAAGTGCTACTAAGCAGTTTGTCCAGCGCGCTAACAATCTGCCAGCTTGCCGCTTTATTAAGGATATTTCTTTCTTCTATAGGCACAAGGCCAGAAATTTAGGGACAGCTAGAATAGTCAATTACATCTGCCCCAGTGTTCAACTGGTACTTTATTTTATCGACCATAAGAGGATGAATGGCAACGTCGACCTCGGCAGGATTTCAGCTCAGACGGAAGAAAATGCTGCTAAGCAGTTTGACATGCTAACGATTCTGATAGCTCATTGATTTAATTAATAATCCATTCTATTATAAGCACAAGGTCTGAAATTTAGTGGAAGGGGGGAAGTCGATCACATCGTCCCAAGTATGTAACTGGTACTTATTTTATTGACCCAGGAAGGATGAAAGGCAAAGACGACCTCGGCTGAAATTAAACTGGGACTGTAAAGACGGACGGAAAACGATCGGCGAGCTAACGATTCTGCAAGCTCGCCACTTCAACATTTTTACTGCGTCGAAATAGTCGATTGATCAATCATATTTATATCTACGAGAGGCGGCTCTCAAATGATACAGCGAGGTACAATGGCATGCCACAAGTTGTAGATTTAGTGGTATACAGAAATAACTGTTTCTATAGTTTTCCTTTTAATTTATGTAATTGTTTTTTTGTGTGAAAAGAAGAGAGAAAAAAGTAGAATCTGAAATTCTAAATATAAAGTCTTGATAATTACGATCAATGATTTATGAACCTTAAATTAGTTTTTACTAACAGAAACACTGTCTGTGTTTTCGACTAGTTTATTTAACACACACATACGCGCGCGCACACACATAGTGGCACGTACACACATACATACACATGTATATATAGAGAATTACAATGAATCTATATACACATACACACACATACATATGTGTATGTGTGTGTGTATATATATATATATATATATATATATATATATGATAATAATAAATAATATATATATATGTATATATATGTGTGTGTGTGTGTGTATGAGTACAGGACATTAACTGTGCAAACAACATGAAATACGTAGACAAATAAGTTAAATACGTAAACAACGAGAGAAAAAAATGGAAAACTGGACAGGTAAACACAGAGAAACGACCTTTCATCAGTTGTCGGCTGTCTATCTACTCCTCATTTCGAGCATTCAACGACAATGTGAGTCTTCATTCAAAGACAGTTGCTCCCATAAATTCTAAAATAAAATTTAGGATTTATGGAGGGTCAAAGTTGGGAACAGAAACAGGCCAGTGGAGACATACAAGGAAACCGAACGAAAACAATCATGGAGGGTCGTTAGACCAGAATGAGGGGAAAATAGTGAACGCTGGGAGAAATATTTTCTTTGAAAAGAGAAAAGTCCTTTGCAGGAAAAGAAAGATGATCACGAAGATGAACGAATAAGCGTGAAAGGGCTGATAGAAAGAAAGGATAGGGTCGTACAAGATTTAGATAAATATATACTTACATACATATAAGAGACCAAAGTGTACGTACGCAGCTATGTATATATATATATATATATATATATATAAATTTTATATAAAGGGCATTAACTGTGTAGTAATGCCTCGTGCTTCGAGGGACTAAATAAGTCAAAAACTATTTAGTCCCTCGAAGCGTGAGGCATTACTACACAGTTAATGCCCTTTATATAAATTTATATATATTTATGAAAAAATGATGAATTTTTTTTCATTACGAAATTTTTTCATTATTTTTTTCATTATGAGGTTTTTTCACGCTGACTACTTGATAAATTCTTATAAAGTATTTATCCTATATTATATTATATTATATATATATATATATATATATATATATATATATATATATATATATATATATATATATATATATATATATATATAAAATGCAAAATGGGACAAGAACGCAAAACATCCAGACAAAAAAGGGACAACAAAACATCCAGATAGACGATACAAAGAAAACAAGAACGGGTCATTCGGAGTTTCCTTTCCTCAGTCGAGTTCCAGATTATCTTTGCAAGATAACCAGACAGCCGTACAGACAGACAGACAGAGAGAGAAATAGATATGGGCCTGAGCGTGTGTTGTATGTATATATATTATCTCGTGTGTTCGTGTGTGTGTGTGTGTGTGTGTGTGCGTGCGTGTGTGTTCTACTTAAGACGTCAGGGCATGCTTTGAGGGACATTTGGTTACTGTTTCTAGCAGATTGAGCGACTACACACAAGCTCTCTCTCTCTCTCGTAGTCTGTGTTTCGTATTTTACATGGTGGTTGAACAGGAGTGAAAAGATATGATTAAGTAGATTATTTCCGCGAGAGTGTTAATTTCCCAATGACTCATTCATTACCTTGATTGAAGGATGTAATTTGAGGAAAGCCTAGTTGCTAACCCGAGTAAGTCAAGCGGTAGCAACCGCACAAAGTTGTTCTCTTCTTTATTCGAAGTAAATTTGGTTGCTGTCGCGAAAACTACAGATGAGTCGTAATGAAACAAAAACTATGAGGAAAAGTGTTTCAATTGTGACGATCTCATTGTTTTGTATATGTAGAACTAAGCTGCTTAATATAACTTTCATTTAAGATGGTACAGTGTGATTTGTGAGAGATTTGGCTGTTACTTCGAGCTGGTCGGACGATCATTTGTTAGATGAGTGAAAACAAACTTGTCAACCGCTAGCTACACTCTCTCTCTCCCTCTCTCTTTCTCTCTCTCTCTCTCTCCCTCTCTCTCTCTTTCTCCTTCATCTCGCATCCTCTCTCTACCTTACTCTATTCACTCAGTATTTCTGATTTAGCTAGCAAAAGCGATAAAGAGATTTTTCATAAAATCTTTCTATCGTCCTCTCTATCCAAATCAGAAATATAGATTGAGGTACGGAGAGAGAGAGAGAGAGAGAGAGAGAGAGAGAGAGAGAGAGAGAGAGAGAGAGAGAGAGAGAGTGAGAAAGAAAGAAAGAAAGAAAGAAAGAAAGAAAGAAAGAGATCTGAAAGTGAGTGTGGGCGGGTTGATGGTGTAGCCCAACGGCAGACAAGCTTGTTTCCTCTCATTTGACAAATAGTCGCTCGATTTGCTGAAATTGCTAAGCCGGCGCTTATGACCAAAACACACTATATTATTTTTGCAGGATGATCCCGGGATAGAAAATCTGACTCTCATTTGGTTCTTGAACATCCAGCATTGGGATCTGATGTAAGAGCATTTGGGCTGCTATTTCTAGCAGGTAAAGCGACCATGAGAGGTTTCAAACGATTCACAAGAGTTACCTATCTTAGCTATAATAATAATAAACGCGACATTCTGTGTAAGAAAACTTACCAAAACTTTTTGAATTTAATACCAAAACTTTGTGACAGCTAGCTTCGTTACTTACAATAATAAACGCGACAGTCTGTCTGTCAACCAGGAATGTTGTTCATCCTGCAGCTTTACAGTGATCTCCAAATGTCACAGTGATACAAAATTCTCCAAATGTGATACTGTGTGATATAAAATTGAGATGGTAGGATACCAATAAATGTTTTATTATTACTGCTCTCTTCAAGGCGGTGAACTGGCAGATTCTTTAGCACTCTTGATAAAATGCTTCACGGTATTTCGCCCGTCGCTACGCTCTGAATTCAAATTCCGCCGAGGTCGACTTTGCCTTTCATCCTTTTGGGGTCGATGAATTAAGTATCAGTGTAACACTGGGATCAATATAATCGACTACTTCCCTCTCCTCAAATTTCAGGCCTTGTGTCTTTAGTAGAAGGGTTAGGGTTAGGGTTAGGGTTATTTAGTAGAAGGGTTAGGGTTATTGTTCTCTTCAGTTCTGGGCCGAGGGCCCAATCACCCCTCCGCGGGAGCTAGCTTGTGTGGACTTTTAATGTATCAAAATAAAAAAACAAACTGACACTCCGTTGTTTGCGACGTTGAGTGTTCCAACGAAAGAGCGTGCTCGTAAATTTAACCTGCAAGTAACTGAGCACTCCACAGACACGCGTTCCTCGTGATTCTCAGGGAGATTCAGCGTGACATAGAATGTGACAAGGCTGGCTCTTGGAACTCATGACCTTACCGTCATGAGCAGGGATACCCTCACCACAAAGTCACGCGCTTTCACATTAAGTTCAAATACTGTGCTTTAAACATACAGAAAGAAATCGCCGATATAATAGACTCTTATGATAAACATTCTCTCTCTCTCTCTCTCGTATTGTGTACGTGTGTGTATTAGATTGGTAAGAACATTCTATCGCGCTTTTGATATGATCAATATTTTTCAATATTTACGGTAAAATAAGCATTAATTTTTACATTCTAATGAGGTATTTTCTTTGCTGACTATTTTATATACATTATTTACATTTGACGGATATTTGTCCTCATCTTGTTTGTTGTTAACACAACGTTTCGGCTGATATACCCTCCAAACTTTATCAGGTGTCTTGGGGGAAATTTCAATCCTGGATTCTCATTCCTAAGGTATTTTTCGATGTTATTATTAAGGTCACTGCCTGGAATCGAACTCGGAATCTTGGGGTTAGTAGCCCGCGCTCTTAATCACTACACCATATGCCCGTGGGCAATTATGGAGTGAATTTTAGGGGTTATAAATCTAATATTTTCCTATCCTTCCTTAATATGCTATTCATATCTGCATTCGGTCTGCATAGGAGGTTGTTGTGTAATGTAAATAATATACATAATCCCTCATCTCTTAAATATAAAACTGAATATTTTATAGCCTAGTGGTTAAGTTCGTACAGATTTTGTTCTTTTAAAAAATGAGTTTAGATCAGACTCATGTCAGACACTGCATGTTGTATGAATTCAAAAGTGTTTTTCAGTGATGTAAGAGGCTAGAAATATTCGCTATGTTTATGGAAATGGCGCTGTAAATGTCCGGTCATGTCAACGATGGTTTGGCCTGTTTTACAAGAGACATTATTCTCTTGCCTATTCCTCTCGATCTGGACGACCAAGTTCCGTCAATGTTGAGTTTCTGAAAACCATAGTTGAGGAAAATCCAAAGCAAACTTCACGAGAGTTAGCAAAACAGTTTAATTCAAGTCATACTTGCATCATTAAAACACACCATAGATCGCAATTATAGTGTGTCCCTCATCATCTGATT
>NC_142931.1:121875621-121915621 GCF_046866305.1 Octopus bimaculoides
AACACGACACGCAGCCCGGTCCGGGAATCGAACTCACTACCTCATGTGTGTCTGACGCTCTAACCACTGAGTCTTGTGCCTTCAAGGAGGATCAGTCAATTACAATTTTATTCAACATATTCCCCTTTTAGATTCACACAGTCATTGCAGTGGTCGTTCAGTTTTTCTAAGCCCCGTAAAAGAACTCAGAAGGTTGGGCCTCCAACCAGGCTTTTCGCGACACCCTTCAAGCCAGGAACTTTTCAGCACCTTCTCGTACACGACGGTTTATCAGATGCATTCGGTTTATGTAGCATTAATACATTATATTGTATCATCAAAAATTTTTTTTAATTAGATTATCATTTTTAACTGATTTGGTATAAGAAGGGTTTCTAATCTTGTTGACAAAGTTATATTATAGTTTGTTTTGCAACAGTCGAAGAAACTTTATAGCAGTTGGTTCGGTATCAGCCATCTCTAGTTACATTTGAGAGATATTAAGTATATTTTACTACACCCGAAATGTCTTTATGAGTGACTCATTTAATCATTGCTCCCACTCATCATAAATATAAGCAGTTACTCATGTACAAACATTATTATTTTCTGTGTGGTTAAAAAGGGAGGGTTAAAATAAACAAGAATTGTTTTTCTTTTTCTTTCGAACTTCTAATGTAAATTGTAAACATTCGTAAAAATAAGCACGTGTGTTACGAAGGGTAGTGAAAATTCAGTTGTTTTAAACACGGGATTGTCTTCTTTGACTCATTCAGACTCACCTGTCCAAAATAGCTATACGCACTTCCCCTTATGGAACACACACATACGCGCGCGCACACCCACGCTGTCAGGAACATTATAGGCGTAGGCAGGCGTGGGTGTGTGTGGTTAAGAAGCTTGCTTCACAACCATGTGATCTTGGGTTCAGTCCCACTGCGTGGCACCCCACGTAAGCGTCTTCTACTATAGCGCAGGACCGACCAAAGCCTTGTGCATTGATTTCGTAGGCAGAAACTGAAGGAAGCTCGTCGAGTATAAACACACACACATGCACGCACATACACACACACATACACACACATACGCACACACACGCACACACGCACACACACGCACACACACACACACACACACACACACACACACAAACACACACACACACAAATACACATGTGAATGTGTGTCTGAGTTACATTTGTCTCCCACTACCACTTGACAACTGGTGCTGGTTTGTTTCCGTTCCCGTCTCGCGTGGCAAAAAAAAAAAAAAATTCGCGGTCGGGATGCTGGTCCGTCGTTAGATTACTCATTTTTACCAGATGAGTGAACTAGATCAACGTGAAATGAGATGTTTTACTCAAGAACACCCAAGGCGACGAGCTGGTAGAGTCGTTAGCACGCCGGGTGAAATGCTTAGCGGTATTTCTTCTGCCGTTACGTTCTGAGTTCAAATTCCGCCGAGGTTGACTTTGCCTTTCATCCTTTCGGGGTCGATAAATTAAGTACCAGTTACGCACTGGCGTCGATGTAATCGACTTAATCCGTTCGTCTGTTCTTGTTTGTTCCCTCTATGTTTAGCCCCTTGTGAGCAATAACGAAATAGGTATCTCGTCTGTCTTTACGTTCTGAATTCAAATTCCACCGAGGTCACTTTTGCCTTTAATCGATGAATTAAGTACCAGTTGCGTACTGGGTCGATCTAATCGACTGACACCCCTTTTCAAAAACTTCGGACCTTGTGCCTGGAGTAGAAAAGAAAAGAACACCCAAGGCAGCGAGCTGGCAGAATCGTTAGCACGCCAGCATTGCGTCCCCTCCCCCCAAATTTCAGGCTTTGTGACTTTAGTAAAAAGGATTATTATTATTATTATTATTATTATTATTATTATTCTGTTCAGGACGGTGAACTGTCAGAGTCGTTATCACGCCGGACAAAATGCTTAGCGGCACTCCGTCCGACTTTACATTCTACTTCAAATTCCACCGAGGTCGACTTTCCCTTTCATCGTTTCGGGGTCAATGAAATAAGTGCCTGTCAGACACTGGAGTCGATGTAATCGACTAGCTCCCTCCCTCGCTCCCACAAAATTCCAGACCTTGTACCTGTATTAGAAAGAATTATTAATATTATCGGGAACGGCAAACTGCCGGAATCGTAAGGATGTCGGATAAAATGCTTTGCAGAATTTCTTCTGACTCATTACGTCCGGAGTTCAAATTCAGCCCAGGTCAATTTTTTGCCTTTCGTCTTTTTGCTGTCGATGAAATAAAAATCAATTGAGCTCTGGAGTCGATGTAATCGATAAGCGACCTCCCTCCCAATTTCAGGCCTCGTGCCTATAGTAGAAAAGATTTAATATTATTGGATTTTTACATTCAGGATCAGAATATTTTCGTCACTTCTCTATATATCAAATCATACGAGTATTACGTTCAACTGTGTTTTAAAGGCGTCGTTTTGTTTATATATGTTGCTAAGCACTGCCAATCGTTTTAGTTTATGTGTGCATGTATTCGTGTATGAATGTGTGTGTGTGTGTGTGTATATATGTATAGGAGAGAGAGAGAGAGAGAGTTTGTAGCTCTGGTAAGCGTTTTTATGTGCGTAGGTGTGTGTGTGTGTGTGTTTGCTCAGTGTCAAATAAACAGAAATGTGAACAATACAGTGTATTTGCCAGATTAAGAGATAAAGCAGATATAAATTCTCTCACACGTACACACACACACACACACGCGCATACTTACGGACACGCACAAAACACGTACACATACACACGCCCACATACACACGTACCTAACTCTTCACATAAATGCACAAACATCCCCTTACCGATGCATAAGAATGCTCACTACAACAAACTAACAACTACACACATACATGAACACACACACACACTTAAACGATTGGTAATGCTCAACAGCATGTAAACAAGAAGGAGCTCTTGTAAAAAACAGTTGAATTTATTGCTCATATGACAAGACTACAGAGTTGTAACGAAAGTATTCTTTCATAGAATAGTACTCTTTCATAGACTGGCCCTCTCCCCGCCAAATTTTGGGTCTTGTGCCCATAGTAGAAAAGAAATTGTAGAGCATCAGAGAGATGCCTTGTGGTATTCATTCTGGCTCTTCGTGCTCTGAATTCTGAGACGGTTGACTTAATCTGCTACCTGGGTGAACTCAAACACCCGATCTTTGTGTCTTTAGTAGAGTTTACTCTGTTGCAAGCACTTTGGGTCGGGTTATTGGAGGAAGGATAACTTCGCGTATTTTTCTTTCCACTAGTCTTGGTAGATCTGAATAAATAAATAAATAAATAAATGAATAAATAAATAAATAAATAAATAAATAAAGGGCTGTGGTCAATGTCTTTCCCTTCTTGACTAACCGCTAAAAAATGTGAATGTAAAAAGAATTCTAAGGAATATAAAAGTAAAGAAAATATAGCGTCTAACGAGGGACATGACTGTCCCTTTTGGTTAAAATTTAAAAAGTTAATCAATGAAATCTTTAATTACTGTTAGCTGTGTACATTAAGAAATTAATTTTAGATCATAAATAAAAGTTGAAGGAACGTGGCCCCGTGTCAAAATTGGGATTTCCATTTCCCGACAGAGCAGCAAATTGTGTTCTTGAGCAAAACACTTCATTTCACGTTACTCCAGTCCATTCAGCTGTAAATAACCCTGCGATGGACTAACACCCTGTTCGGGGAAAATGTTGAGGTCCAAGTCACTTATACGCCATAGAATCCAGGTAAGTGACCTTATGACGCCTAGCACGCGAAGCAGTAATGTTCGTAAATGAAAGAATCCCGATGAATTTAAGAGAGGGAGAGAGAGAGAGAGGGAGAGAGAGAGAGAGAGAGAGAGAGAGAAGATTTAGCGTCTAATGAAGGACACTACTGAGTCATTTTTTATGAGTTATTCAAAGATATTGTTGTTGGCCTTCTACCCAAAGAAATTATTCTTAGCTCATAGGCGCAGACGTTGGTATGTTGTTAAGAACTTGCTTCCAGACCACTTGGGCTTGATTTCAATCCTTGGGCAAGTGTCTTATACTATATCCCTTGGCTGACCAAAGCTTTGTGAGTGGACATGGTAGATAAAAACTGAAAGAAGCTTACCTCACACGCACACACACATATGTGCGTGTGTTTGTATGTTTGTGTTGTGTTTGTTTCCCAACACCACTTGACAACTGGTGTTGGTTTGTTTGCGTCCCCATAACTTAACGGTTCGGTTTAACAGGTTGATGGTATAAGCACCAAGAGGTTTGTTCGAGTAAACTTTTCAAGGCGGTGCCCCAGTATAGCCGCAGTCCAAAAACTGAAATAAGTAAAAGATATTTCGGTATTTATTAAAAAAAAAAAACTGGTTTTAAATTTTGGCACAAGGCGAGCAATTTCGGGGAAAGGGGTCAAATTGATTTCATCGACCCCAGTTCCAACTGAAACTATTTTATCAATGCCGAAAGGATGAAACGCAACGTCGACCTCGGTGGAATTTGAACTCAGAACATAAAGACGGACGAATTCTCGCGAAGCATTTTGTCCGACGCCGTTACAATTCTTATTTCTTTATTGCCCACAAGGGGCTAAACATAGAGGGGACAAACAAGGACAGAAAAAGGGATTAAGTCGATTACATCGACCCAGTGCGCAACTGGTAATTAATTTATCGACCCCGAAAGGATGAAAGGCAAAGTCGACCTCGGCGGAATTTGAACTCACAACGTAACTGCAGATGAAATATCACTAAGCATTTTGCCCGGTGCCGTTACAATTCTGCCAGCTCACTGCCTTCTATTCTTGGGTAGATATTGGTTTCAGATTTTGGTACAAGGCCAACAATTTCTGACAAGGGGCTAAGTCGATTACATCGTCTCCAGTACTCAACTAGTACTTATTTTACTGACCCCCGCAAAAAAATGAAAGGTAAAGATGACCTCGGCGGAATTTGAGCTCAGAACGCAAAGACGAACGGAATGCCGCTAACCATTTTGCCCGGCATGTTAACGGTTCTTTTCTACTCTAGGCACTAGGCCCAAAATTTTTGGGGAGGGGGGGACAGTCGATTAGATCGACCCCAGTACGCAACTGGTAATTAATTCATCAACCCCGAAAGGCAAAGTCGACCTAGGCGGAATTTGAACTCAGAGCGTAAAGACCGCTAAGCATTTAGCCCGGCGTGCTAACGTTTCCGCCAGCTCGCCGCCTTATAGATGTTATAAAATTTTGGTTTTAAATTTTGGCACAAGTCCAGTAGCATGGGGAAGTGGGTTAGTCGATTACGTCAACCTCAATGATGAACTGGTACTTATTTTATCAACTCCGAAAGGATGAAAAGCAAAGTCGACCTCGGTGGAATTTGAACTCAGAACGTAATGACGGACGAAATGTCACTCAAGCACAGTTACAATCTTACACTTGCAAGTTAGGGGACATAACTCTCTCTACGTTGACAACATATTAACTCCTAGCAATCGTCTTCTCCTTGAAGGGGATGGTGGCGAACCCTGCTGTACTCTTTCACCACAACTTTCTCTCACTCTTACTTCCTGTTTCTGTTGTGCCTGTAATTCAAAGGTACACCAGCGTTAATTTTTCGTTATTTTTTTTTTATCCTGCTTTTGACACGTTCAGTTCTGAAGATTAAAAAAAAGTGAGAGGGTGGGGTGGTGGTAAAAAACGCATTTCATATGGAAAGTATAAAAAATCAACAACTTATTTTAAAATTAAAATTTAGAAACAGAATATAGAAGACTTAGACACACCTGGTTTTGTTTTACAAAATTATGCAAAACATGTTTTCTCAAGAAGTTCAAACTTTCGTATGAATTTTTTAAAGCGTTAAAATATGTTTTTAATTGCCTGCAACACAGCTTTGCGATGTGCCTTTGAGAATCACTACAGTAGAATGGAGAATTGCCTGTAGTATGAGTTTCAAATTTTGGCACAAGACCGGCAAGTTCGGGCTTAGGCGATTACCTCGAACCCAGTGCTCAGCTAGTACTTGTTTTAAAATAAATAAATATCATTGAGATGGAAATAGGGAAATACGTATATTATTGTATGTAGATTTTTCTGTGTCTAGGGAGAGTCATATTGTCTTAATGTTTTATTATCTTACACACCGAATCGATTTTCACTCATTTATTATTTATATTTTTTTTCTTTTAAAATTTTCGTTGCTTTTGCAACTTTGTCAATGAGTGGAAATCGAATCGGTGAATGAGTTAGATAATAGGGTATTGAGACAATATGACTCTGCCCAGACACAGCAAAATTTGCTTCAACACACGAATTCACATAAAGAATCTTGCAAACCAGACACAAAGACGAAATTGTAGGTAGAGTTATCTACATTTATAAGTATTCAAAGGGAAAATATTTAGGAAAATGAAATATTTTCAATTCATATGTGATTTCTCATTAGCCGGCGAGAATCGTTAGCACGTTGGGCAAAATGTTTAGAAGTGTAGTAACGCCGTGCGCATGCGTGTCTCACGCATGCGTGGAATTCAACAACCAAGCTTTCCCGTTTTGATCGATCTCTTTCTTGCTGGCCAGCAATTGAGCAAGGACGTGTCTAGCTGTCTCTCCATCTTTCGAACTCACGCTAGACAGCTCACATCAATATACCAACGTCCCAACAACCATGTTCTCACACACCGAAGACGTCTCAACAAATAAGATTAAAGATGTATATTTTCCACCTTGAATAAATGTTGTTTGTGTTGAAAGTTTGGAGTTCAGCGTTCCGTTCATATTCTAATTTAATATAGGAAAGTCAGGTGTACATCTAATGATGTATAACCCACCAACCTATAAAGTGGTGACCCCGATGTGATTCAAACACGCAGCCCGCTGAGCTACAATAACAACTATTTCTATATAACTGATAACCAATATTCCTATAAAGTGGTGACCCCGAGTACGAACAACTGCAGCCACGAAATCTGAACTACCAAGCAACGATGACCACCAACATCTCCAACCATAGTCAACACGACTTACTATGTACACCAAACTAAACCACCGCGGCAAATCTCTTTCTTCGATTCTGTTAGGTGACTTAGCTTCACCACGATAATAAACAGACAAGAATTACAGCCTGCGATACTTCCAATTGTGTACTCAAGAACTTGGTATAAAACTCTCACGTGTACTGACTTTCTATCTGCTGTAATATCTCACATACATATAGACGGCCTGTCTTTTATTATGTTCTTATATGTCGCATTCACACTCTCACATACACATACATCTTTTATGCCACACTAAATATCTCTTGTTATTCATTTTATACGGTTGTGTTTATCATCTTCTATCGTCACATGCGAACAATTTCATCTTGGGTTAAAAATCTCATCAAGGTCGACGCTAATGGTCGTACAGAGATTATCTCTGTACGACCATCTGTAAAAGCGTACCTCTTCAAACACCATCATCACCAAGCAGCCTTTTCGCCACCAGCTTCGTTCAACCAAGATTACCACCGCGACGACAACAACTACTACTACCAACTACAAGCATTCCCCCGACGTCGCCAACAGTTTCAACATGACATTATTACCACCGTCAACATCATTACCACCACACATACAGAACACAGCTATATTACAGTTCCTGCGCCGACGTCTTCTCCATCAATGTACTTACTGTCTACCACAATGTCGTGCGCCAACAACCCCACCACCAGGGACACACCAGATCAACACACTCGGTTTTATCTTCACTGTATGAGTGGAATTTTCCCCTCACGCACAACAGTCAGAGCTAGCCGACTAGGATATTTAGTACCAGGTAACCGGTCGCAATCTCGCATTGATGCTCAACTATAGCTCTGCCAACTGACCACGACTTCCTGAGTACAGACATTCTAAATCAACTTGTGTAATTCTTTTACGAACTGGACATATAGTTTTTTTGTCTCTACAGACGCTTTTAATATGTTCTGTGTTTTTTCTCACACACACACTTGTGCACTCACACATTTTCTTTCATTTGTACATTGCATGCATGTTCTCACGAGTGCACATTCATTTCTTTCATTTTTCTTTGTGTGTGTTTGTGCTACATCTTGTGGGTGGTTTTCAGTGGCCATCCTGCCTCAGGCGTTCCAACAAAAAAATTATATTATCGTGCGTTCCACACTGGCGAGGGGAGCCCTGTAGTAACGCCGTGCGCATGCGTAGTCTCACGCATGCGTGGAATTCAACAACCAAGCTTTCCCGCTTTGATCGATCTCTTTCTTGCTGGCCAGCAATTGAGCAAGGACGTGTCTAGCTGTCTCTCCATCTTTCGAACTCACGCTAGACAGCTCACATCAATATACCAACGTCCCAACAACCATGTTCTCACACACCGAAGACGTCTCAACAAATAAGATTAAAGATGTATATTTTCCACCTTGAATAAATGTTGTTTGTGTTAAAAGTTTGGAGTTCAGCGTTCCGTTCATATTTTAATTTAATATAGGAAAGTCAGGTGTACATCTAATGATGTATAACCCACCAACCTATAGAAGTATTTCACCCGTCTTTACGATCTGAGTTCAAATTCTCCCGATGTCAATTTTGCCTATCATCCTTTCGGGGTTCATAAAATAAGTACCAGTTGAACACTGGGGTCAATGTAATCAACTTACCCTCTCCCTCGAAATTGCTGGCCTTGTGCCAGAATTTGTAACCGATATTTATTAACAAAATAAGTCAACGAGCTGGCAGAATCGTTACCGCGTCGGACAAAATGCTTAGCAGCATTACATCCGTCTTTGAGTTCGAATTCTGCCGTGGTTGACTTTGCTTTCATGCTTTCGGGGTCGATAAAATAAGTACCAGCTGAGCACTGGGATCGATTTAATTCAACTGGCCCTCTTCTCAGAAATTTCGGGCCTTATGCATAGAGTAGAAAAGAATAAAATAAGTCAACGAGCTGGCAGAATCGTTACCGCGTCGAACAAAATGCTTAGTGGCATTTCGTCCATCTTTAAGTTTTGAGTTCGAATTCCGCCGTGGTTGACTTTGCCTTTTACCCTTTCGGGGTCAATAAAATAAGTACCAGCTGACTACTGGGGTCGATGCAATCGAATAGCCCCCTCCCACATAATTTCAGGCCATGTGCTTGTAGTAGAAAGGATACGAGAAACCTCATTGATTTTCGGTTCAAATGTTATTTTTCGGAACTGAATGGTCTTAAAGAACAGCATCATCAACAATAACAACTATAGCAAAAATGAAATCAATAAAACAGTTAAACAAAGGGACATCAACATTGCAACAACACAATGACAGAATTAGCAGCGAATTTAAACTCAAATTATATCCTACTAAATCAGCCGAAGAAGGAGCTTCCACATTACGGTATCGACCGGAGTTTCGGATGTTGTTCTATACCGCTTGTCACAATGCGCTTCCTCATATTGCTGTAGCTTTCCTATAAGCCTTTCTACTATAGGCACAAGGTCTGGAATTTGAGGGGAGGGGGATAGCCCATTACATCGACCCCAGTACGTAACTGGTACTTAATTCATCGCCCCCCCCCCCCCCCCGAAAGGATGAAAGGCAAAGTCGATTTCGGCGGAATTTGAACTCAGAAGGTAAAGTCGGGCGAAATACCGCTATGCATTTCGCCCGGCGTGCTGACGTTTCTGCCAGCTCGCCGCCTTTCACTTAATGCCCCCTCCAGTGTCAAGGCGAGCACGCAAATAGCGTATAAGGGACAGATACTCGACATTCTCACTAAACGGGATGTCAATCCGTCTCAGGATAACTAATTTAGTTGAGTGAACTGGAGCAACGTGAAATGAAGCGTTTCGCTCAAAAACAGAAGGCACCGCCCGGTACAGGAATCGAAAGCACGATCGTGAGATCGTGGATACGATACCTTAACTACTAGACCACTTGCCTTCATATAGTATCTTCCACATATCGCAGGTGTGGCTGGATGGTAAGTAGCTTGCTTACCAACTACATGGTTCCGGGTGCATTCCTACTGCGTGGCACCTTGGGCAAATGTCTTCTACTATAGCCTCGGGCCGACCAAAGCCTTGTGAGTGGATTTGGTAGACGGAAACTGAAAGAAGCCCGTCGTATATATGTATATATATATATATGTATGTGTGTGTGTGTATATGTTTGTGTGTCTGTGTTTGTCCCCCCAGCATCGCTTGACAACCGATGGTGGTGTGTTTACGTCCCCGTAACTTAGCGGTTCGGCAAAAGAGACCGATAGAATAAGTACTAGGCTTCCAAAGAATAAGTTCTGTGGTCGATTTGCTCGACTAAAAAGGCGGTTCTCCAACATGGCCGCAGTCAAATGACTGAAACAAGTAAAAGAGTAAAAGAGAGTAAAGAGTATATCTCAGTATGCTAGATATAACAGCCATTTTTTTCTTCAAAAAGCACTCAACAACTTCATGCATGTTTATATATATGCTTGAATCAAAGAGCAAGATCTTCCTCAAACTATAGGCTTCTGTCTCATGCCATTTCAATACAATACCCAATCACTACCGGGTACCTCAGTTTTTCAAAAACTAAACTAAAAAAATAGTGTTAGCAATTAACATGTTTCAATATTCTTTTCTACTCTAGGCACAAGGCACGAAATTTTGGGGATGGGACCAGTCGATTAGCTGACCCTAGTACCAAACTGGTACTTAATTTTTCGACCTCGAAACGACTCACCGCCTTGCACATGTTTCAATACTAATGAAACTAAAGCGGTGAGCTGGTAGAATCGTTAGCAGGCCGGGCAAAATGCTTAGCGACATTTCGTCCGTCAGTACGTTCTGAGTCCAAATTCCGCCGAGGTCGACTTTGCCTTTCATCCTTTCAGGGTCGGTAAATTAAGCACCAGTTACGCACTGGGATCGATGTAATCAACTTATCTTCTCCCCCAAAATTTCAGGCCTTTTGCCTGTAATAGAAAAAAGATATTAATAGTAAAACTAAAGCGATGAGCTGGTCGAATCGTTAGCACTCCGAGTATAATGCTTAGCGGCATTTCGTCCGACTGTATTTTCTGAGTTCAAACTCTACCGGGGTCGACTTTACATTTCAACCTTTCGGGGTCGATAAAATAAGTATCAGTTATATAATCGACTGGATATAATCGACTTAGCCCTTTTCCGTGCCAAAATACAGAACCAATATTAATAGTAAAACTCCGTCAGTACGTTCTGTGTTGAAATGCCGCCGAGGCTTTGCTTTTCATTGTCTTAAGATCGATAAAATAAGTACCAGTTGACCATTCGGGTGAATGTAATCGATTGCCCTTCCGCTGAACTTATTGGCCCTGTGCCAAAATTTGAAGTCAACATTTAAGAGTAAAACTGCAAAGAAATATAATTTTAATAGTCATTTTGTAATTTTTTTAATCGTTTATTTGTTTCAGTCATTGGACTGCGGCCATGCTGGGATAGCGTCTTGAATGGGCTTGTTGAACAGATCGACCCCAATTCATTCTATCGGTGTGTATGGGGACGTAAACAAACCAATATAGGTTTCAAGTAGTAGCGGGGGATGGGAGCGGTTGGCAAACACAAGCACAAACACACACACACAGACAGACACATGTGCGTGCGCGAACATGCATGTATTTAAAAGCATGAAATTTTTAAAAAACAGACACCTATAACCCATCCTGAAGTGGAAAATCAAAGCATAGATGCGAAAATATGTAACAATCGTTTATTAAACTAATATATTTTTTTAAATATTTTTTCGTGCTCCCAATTTTTTCATGAACCAATTACCGACGTAAGTTGAAGTATAGCTGTATTTTTCTTAAATTATATACAGAATATTTTTCACTTTAACTATTTTTCCCGGCAAAAGAAACACGCGCGCGCGCGCCAAAAGGAAAATAAATGAACGAGAAAACACAAATGGAATTTCAACTGTTCAATGTCATATTTTACTTCAGTGGATAATATACAACAATCAAATTAGAATACGGATATGGTACTAGATCATTTTATCATTAACTGGGTATTTATTCTTATAAATCTAGTTGTAGAATCGTTTTATTTTAATATAATCATAAAAGTTTAGGAAAATGTATTCGAAGGCATAATGTTTAGCTAACATGTTAAGGGAAGCAATCAAAAACTAACTGTTCCATAAATTTAGGAAGTTATTTCCCTTGCATTAATAACCTCGCGTTTTGGCATTTTCGTTTCACCAGTTTGCTGTCGCTTTGGTTATTATTAAGTTATTCCTAAACTTTGAATCCGTTTTCTTGTATTGAAATTCCATTATACATAGGAAAAACAGTGTACATATACATAATAACCCCCTTATATATATTTTAGACGCAGGTGTGACTGTGCGGTAAGAAGCTTGTATCCAACAACATAGATCCGGGTTCAGTCCCACTGCGTGGCACCTTGGGCAAGTGTCTCTTACTATAGCCTCGGGTAGACCAAAGCCTTGTGAATGGATTTGATAGACGGAAAGAAACCCGTCGTATATATTTATATATATATATATATATATAGGTATATGTGTGTGTGTGTATTTGTGTGTTTGTGTCAATGTGTGTCCTCGCACCATTGCTTGACAACCGATGTTGGTGCGTTTATGTCCCCGTAACTTAGCGGTTCGGCAAAAGAAATCGATGGAATAAGTACTAGGCTTACAAAGAATAAATCCTGGGGTCGATTTGGTCGATTAAAACCCCTTCAGGCTGTGGTGCAGCATGGCTGCAATCAAATGGCTGAAACAAATAAAAGAATGAAATAATATATATATGTATATGCATGAATGTATGTGTGTGTATATATATATATATATATATATATATATATATATATATATATATATATATATATATATATATATAAAACAAATAATAAATGAGTATATGCATATATACGTACAGGTATGTGCATACCTACGTTTACCTGTATATATAGGCGCATATCTGGGTACAGGACATTGCAAACAAAACGTAGACAAGAAAATAATAATAACCAGAGTACAGAAAACACACAGGCCACATAGAGAACATTTTCCTTCATCAGCTACCCCCATTTTAACATCGGCGTTTCGAAGAGCAGGGCAGGACGCATCGTTAAAATGGCTCTTCCCATGGACCGCAAATTAAATTTGTATACACAAATTAAACTTGTGCCATGGAGGAATGTCGTGGCGGACAAAAAACAAGACAGGAAAACAAACGGAAAGGAAAACAAACGGAAAAGGCCATGCGGCCAGACGTGAAAAATTATGTGTATATGAACGCTATGAGGCACGAACTGAAAGCGGGACGAAGTAAGTTCGCGTGTTTGCTCAGCGATAGCCAAGGAAGAAAGGAATTAGTAACCGGAAACATGTGACCAGGGAATTGTGACTAAAGGTGCATATTAGCACCAGCATTGCTAGAATTAAGATTCAAAACGGACAAGCATTCATCGATTAACTGGAATGTGACTGTAGGGTGCTTGTCTCCCTTGTCAGTCATTAGATAAACGCTTACCCGTGGCTAAGAGTTGTTTCTTATTTCTATCAATGTACCCTTAGTGACGTTTGTACGGCCGTTATAATCTTTTACACATATACACACGCAGATAGAACAGGATTTATGTTATTTATATATATATATATATATATATATATATATATATATATATATATACTATTAATATAGCCTGAATTATTTTAGCATTTTCTACCTTGACTTTTTTTCCATATATATCAACTCGTGTGTTCTTTTTCAGCCTTCTACATATATATATATATATATAATTATAAAATCTGGTAATTAGTCATATATTAATTAATATCGATTAATTATCAGGAGGCCAGCACATCTAAAGAATCAAAGAGATTCAGAAATATTATCTGCAATCTCGGGGGATTAAGGTACATTTTAAAAAATAACGTCGACCACTAACGTGGACAATTAATGCGCTAGAAATAGATCACATCTTGTGTCTATTAAAACCTAAATTGTTCTCAACATGAAATATAGCAGCATACTAAAAACGTGAGCGGGCAAGACATTTAAAATCACCTAAAAAAGCATTATTAAACAGGAACTAGTTTCGGATTTAACAAATTCTTACCATTTGTCTATTCCTCATCAGCCTGATTTGTAATTTAACCGTAATCATCAGAATCGTATACAGAGTTGCCCACCACCATGGGTGCGCATGCATATGGTTCTGTTAATTACAGCTTAATGGTAAAATTCAAAAGTCTTCGTTTTGGCGCGCTAATTCCAGGAATATATCCGCAGAAAATATTTACTGCATCTTATATATTCAGTATGAGAACATGGGCAATGGGTAAAATATTATTATAAAATCTGGTAATTAGTCATATATTAATTAATATCGATTAATTATCAGGAGGCCAGCACATCTAAAGAATCAAAGAGATTCAGAAATATTATCTGCAATCTCAGGGGATTAAGGTACATTTTAAAAAATAACGTCGACCACTAACGTGGACAATTAATGCGCTGATTTTAAATGTCTTGCCCGCTCATATATATATATATATATATATATATATATATATATATATATATATATATATATATACACCCACACACACACATATATGTATGCATTTATGAGTGTTTTTATGTATGTATGGATGAATGTGTGCACATGCGTATATATATATATATATATATATATATATATATATATATATATATATATATTCTTTCTTTTACTTGTTCCAGTCATTTGACTGCAGCCATGCTGGAGCACCACCCTGAAGGGTTTTTAGTCGAACAAATCCATCCATCCCACTGAAATTATTTTTTTAGCCAAGTACTTATTCTATCGGTCTCTTTTACCAAACTACCAAGCTACGGAAACATAAACACACCAACACCGGTTGTCAAGCGGTGATGGGGGGACAGAGACACAAAGACACGCACACCCACACACATATACGACGGGCTTCTTTTAGTTTCTGCTATGGCTTCATGCTATAGTAAAAGAGACTTGCCCAAGGTGCCATGTAGTGAGACTGAGCCTGGAACCATGTTGTTGGTAAGCAATGCACACACACACACGCACACACACAAACACACACACACACACACACACACACACACACACACATATATACATATATGTATATATGTACATACCTACGTTGATGTGTTTATGTCCCCATAATCTAACACTTTGGCAAAAGACACTGATAGAATGAGAACCAGGCTTAAAGAAAAAAATGTACAAGGGTTAATTCATTCTAATAAAAAATATTCTTCAAAGTGGTGCCCCAGCATGACCGCAGTGTAATGACTGAAACAAGTAAAAAGTAAAAGATATTGTTATATCATGAATTATATTCTGTAAGGTGTTTGGCATTAGAAAGGACACCCAACTGTAGAAACTAAGTCAAAGCAGAGAGTAGGGCTTAATGCAGCCTTCCTGTCAAATCTTCCAACCCATGAAAAATGGGCGTTAAATGATGATGATGACGATGATGATGATGATGACGATGATGATGATGACGATGATGATGATGATGATGATGATGATGATGATGATATTTATGTTATGAATATAATCCCCAATGGGGTTGGTACGGTGTGTTTTGGCACAGTTCTTTTGGTGCCACTTATTTGGCATCACTGATTCAACACTGATTTATTTGACATCAGATGTTTTAATGCTTCAATTTTTTGGGGGGTGGGGGTGGTGGTGGTGGTGGTGGTGGTGGCTTTCTGTCATTCTCTCGCTCCCTCTCTCCCCTTCTATTTGTCTGTTTGTCTATCTGTCTGTCTTTGCCTGTCACTGCCTGTCTGTCTGTCTGTCTGTCTGCCTGTCTCTCTATCTATGTGTGTGAACACATTCCTTATTTTGTGTATAAAGAAAGGGCAAGTGCTTATGTCAACTGTGTTCAGTTAATACATTGCAATCTCTCTCTCTCTCCCATTAACTTTGTGT
Organism: Octopus bimaculoides; assembly: GCF_046866305.1. NCBI lineage: Eukaryota > Metazoa > Mollusca > Cephalopoda > Octopoda > Octopodidae > Octopus > Octopus bimaculoides. The sequence goes on from NC_142931.1 coordinate 121,891,527, forward strand.
GCGTGTGTGTGTGTGTGTGTGATTGTGTGTGTGTGTGTATATGTGTGTGTGTTTGACTCTTGTTCACAAAAAGTACTGTTGTCAAAATAAGTTCTATGTCCAGTTAATCATGCTAAATGACCAGTGTCCAAACAGCTGTGCCTAATCATTTCATTCCACAATAGGGTTGATTTAATTTTCATACTTTCCAAGTTCATAAAATAAGTAGCAGACGAGTAGTGGATCAACCTAATAGATTATATTCATCTGACCTGGTGGTGCTTAAAAGGCGCCCATGCCAATGACCCATAAAAGGCACACACACACACATATATATTTGTATAATGGGCTTCTTTTTGTTTCCATCAACCTGATCCATTCACAAGACTTTGATTGGCCTGAAGTTATAGTGGAAGGCACTTGCCTCAAATACCACAGAGTGGGACTGAACCTGGAACCATATACTTGGGAAGCAAGCTTCTTACCACACAGCCACATCTGTGCCTATTTATATTTTCAAATCAAAACCACAACATCAGAAATAAATGAGGTAATGAAGAAGCTTCTAAGCAGTCTCTCAATCTGCTAGACATAGCATCCATGATTCCCTACATTATATTTGCTCTATGCCTTCTTTGTTTAAAACCCTTCCATGACCTACTTGGTTGATAGTCTTAACTTATCACCCAGTTTACACTATGACTGGTATTCTGTGTGCTTTTAGAAGAGGCCACCCTGTTGTAAGCATTTGAACCATGTTCCATGATCCTCTCCTTTTCTCCTTCCATTTGTCTTGGAATCCTTGTAATCTCACACCAATATCCCCCCCACAAAAAAACCCCAAAAAACAAACAGGAAAAGAGGAAGGATGTATTGAACAAGTTATATGCAAAAGAGGATGGAACTATTATGACTAGAAAGCCTTTGATCTCAGGCTTGCTGAACCAGGTTTACCTGGGGCTAAACAGCAACAGCAACAACAACAACAACAGTAATGAGAAAATACAATCAATCCATTGTATAAATATTTCGTCTTCAACACAAATATTTGTAGACTGTAATTCAGTCTGTGTTCCAACTATCAACACCACCACCACCACCACCACCACCACCACCACCACCACCACCACCATCACAACCACCACTCCAGTCAATGTCGCCACTACCACGCATCCCCACCACCACCACCACCACCTCACTGATACCTACTTATATAGAAACCATACATCTTATTCCTGTCTAATCCACAAATCTCTCTTCTTTCTAACCATTTTCTGCTGTCTAGACAACAATTTATATTCCAGCTTCTGAAAGGTGGTGCCTGTGAGTATAGAAGAATCTTCATTCCTTACCACTCACCCATTTTACAAGGCTATTAGAAGCAAAGAATTTGAATAATTCTTGCTCAAAAGTAGAGGACACTTTCATATATCACACCAGTCTTTAAGCCTTCTAATCTTCCAAATCTCAAGAATTTTCTTCTCTTGAAAGAGTTTCTACCAACTTGCAACATCATAAAATACTCCAACTTCCTACTTCTCAGCTATGATGATTCTGAAAGCAATATTCTCTTTGAAAATCCTCCCAGAAATTCTCTCTGAAGATCCAGTTTACTTTGACTGTCATGCTAGTCCTCTGCCCTAACTACTGGGCCATTGCGCCTCCACACTCAGGACATAAAGATGGATGAAATGCCACACAACCATTTTGCCCAGTGTGCAAACAATTCTTCAGCTCAACACCTTAACTTCTCTTTTAATATTGATTTCAAATTTTGGGACAAGACCAACAATTTCAAGGGGGGCGGGATAAATCAATTACATTGACCCCAATGCTTAACTGGTACTTAGTTTATCAACCCCAAAAGGATGAAAGTTAGTCAACCTCAGCAAAATTTGTTCTCGGAACATGAAGATGGATGAAATGCCACACAACCATTTTGCCCAGTGTGCAAACAATTCTTCAGCTCAACACCTTAACTTCTCTTTTGATATTGATTTCAAATTTTGGGACAAGACCAACAATTTCAAGGGGGGCGGGATAAATCAATTACATTGACCCCAATGCTTAACTGGTACTTAGTTTATCAACCCCAAAAGGATGAAAGTTAGTCAACCTCAGCAAAATTTGTTCTCGGAACATGAAGATGGATGAAATGCCACACAACCATTTTGCCCAGTGTGCAAACAATTCTTCAGCTCAACACCTTAACTTCTCTTTTAATATTGATTTCAAATTTTGGGACAAGACCAACAATTTCAAGGGGGGCGGGATAAATCAATTACATTGACCCCAATGCTTAACTGGTACTTAGTTTATCAACCCCAAAAGGATGAAAGTCAGTCAACCTCAGCAAAATTTGTTCTCGGAACATGAAGATGGATGAAATGCCACACAACCATTTTGCCCAGTGTGCAAACAATTCTTCAGCTCAACACCTTAACTTCTCTTTTGATATTGATTTCAAATTTTGGGACAAGACCAACAATTTCAAGGGGGGCGGGATAAATCAATTACATTGACCCCAATGCTTAACTGGTACTTAGTTTATCAACCCCAAAAGGATGAAAGTCAGTCAACCTCAGCAAAATTTGTTCTCGGAACATGAAGATGGATGAAATGCCACACAACCATTTTGCCCAGTGTGCAAACAATTCTTCAGCTCAACACCTTAACTTCTCTTTTGATATTGATTTCAAATTTTGGGACAAGACCAACAATTTCAAGGGGGGCGGGATAAATCAATTACATTGACCCCAATGCTTAACTGGTACTTAGTTTATCAACCCCAAAAGGATGAAAGTCAGTCAACCTCAGCAAAATTTGTTCTCGGAACATGAAGATGGATGAAATGCCACACAACCATTTTGCCCAGTGTGCAAACAATTCTTCAGCTCAACACCTTAACTTCTCTTTTGATATTGATTTCAAATTTTGGGACAAGACCAACAATTTCAAGGGGGGCGGGATAAATCAATTACATTGACCCCAATGCTTAACTGGTACTTAGTTTATCAACCCCAAAAGGATGAAAGTCAGTCAACCTCAGCAAAATTTGTTCTCGGAACATGAAGATGGATGAAATGCCACACAACCATTTTGCCCAGTGTGCAAACAATTCTTCAGCTCAACACCTTAACTTCTCTTTTGATATTGATTTCAAATTTTGGGACAAGACCAACAATTTCAAGGGGGGCGGGATAAATCAATTACATTGACCCCAATGCTTAACTGGTACTTAGTTTATCAACCCCAAAAGGATGAAAGTCAGTCAACCTCAGCAAAATTTGTTCTCGGAACATGAAGATGGATGAAATGCCACACAACCATTTTGCCCAGTGTGCAAACAATTCTTCAGCTCAACACCTTAACTTCTCTTTTGATATTGATTTCAAATTTTGGGACAAGACCAACAATTTCAAGGGGGGCGGGATAAATCAATTACATTGACCCCAATGCTTAACTGGTACTTAGTTTATCAACCCCAAAAGGATGAAAGTCAGTCAACCTCAGCAAAATTTGTTCTCGGAACATGAAGATGGATGAAATGCCACACAACCATTTTGCCCAGTGTGCAAACAATTCTTCAGCTCAACACCTTAACTTCTCTTTTGATATTGATTTCAAATTTTGGGACAAGACCAACAATTTCAAGGGGGGCGGGATAAATCAATTACATTGACCCCAATGCTTAACTGGTACTTAGTTTATCAACCCCAAAAGGATGAAAGTCAGTCAACCTCAGCAAAATTTGTTCTCGGAACATGAAGATGGATGAAATGCCACACAACCATTTTGCCCAGTGTGCAAACAATTCTTCAGCTCAACACCTTAACTTCTCTTTTGATATTGATTTCAAATTTTGGGACAAGACCAACAATTTCAAGGGGGGCGGGATAAATCAATTACATTGACCCCAATGCTTAACTGGTACTTAGTTTATCAACCCCAAAAGGATGAAAGTCAGTCAACCTCAGCAAAATTTGTTCTCGGAACATGAAGATGGATGAAATGCCACACAACCATTTTGCCCAGTGTGCAAACAATTCTTCAGCTCAACACCTTAACTTCTCTTTTGATATTGATTTCAAATTTTGGGACAAGACCAACAATTTCAAGGGGGGCGGGATAAATCAATTACATTGACCCCAATGCTTAACTGGTACTTAGTTTATCAACCCCAAAAGGATGAAAGTCAGTCAACCTCAGCAAAATTTGTTCTCGGAACATGAAGATGGATGAAATGCCACACAACCATTTTGCCCAGTGTGCAAACAATTCTTCAGCTCAACACCTTAACTTCTCTTTTGATATTGATTTCAAATTTTGGGACAAGACCAACAATTTCAAGGGGGGCGGGATAAATCAATTACATTGACCCCAATGCTTAACTGGTACTTAGTTTATCAACCCCAAAAGGATGAAAGTCAGTCAACCTCAGCAAAATTTGTTCTCGGAACATGAAGATGGATGAAATGCCACACAACCATTTTGCCCAGTGTGCAAACAATTCTTCAGCTCAACACCTTAACTTCTCTTTTGATATTGATTTCAAATTTTGGGACAAGACCAACAATTTCAAGGGGGGCGGGATAAATCAATTACATTGACCCCAATGCTTAACTGGTACTTAGTTTATCAACCCCAAAAGGATGAAAGTCAGTCAACCTCAGCAAAATTTGTTCTCGGAACATGAAGATGGATGAAATGCCACACAACCATTTTGCCCAGTGTGCAAACAATTCTTCAGCTCAACACCTTAACTTCTCTTTTGATATTGATTTCAAATTTTGGGACAAGACCAACAATTTCAAGGGGGGCGGGATAAATCAATTACATTGACCCCAATGCTTAACTGGTACTTAGTTTATCAACCCCAAAAGGATGAAAGTCAGTCAACCTCAGCAAAATTTGTTCTCGGAACATGAAGATGGATGAAATGCCACACAACCATTTTGCCCAGTGTGCAAACAATTCTTCAGCTCAACACCTTAACTTCTCTTTTAATATTGATTTCAAATTTTGGCACAAGGCCAGTAATTTTGCAGTGAGAGTTAAGTGGATTACATCAACCCCAGTGTTCAGCTGGTACTTATTTTATTCACCCCAGAAAGATGAAAGGCAAAATCAATCTCAGCGGATTTTGAACTCAGTGTGAAAAGACAGAGGAAATGCCACTAAGTATTTTGTCCAGTGAGCTAAGGATTCTGCCAGCTTGCTGAATTAATTTCTCTTTTAATATCACAATTTGTTCATTACTGTCATTTCTTCATAGGGTTTTATTTTGGGTGTAATGATAACCAGCTTTGTACCAGTTACCTATGAAGTCCTCCTAAAAAGGATAAGACTTGTCATAACTTTTAACTCGGATAACTTTTTAACTCAGAATCAATGAGAAACAACGACATGTAATGTTCAGTAACTCACATTTATCTTAATTAATTTGTAACAACGTGATCTCATTGAATAGTTTTAAAATGACTCTACAGAAAGCAAAAACTTTCATTCCACATCTATTTTTAGTTTTAAAAATCCCATAAAACTTTTGCTTTACCAGTCTCTTTACATAACGAGTAACTTATATGTATTACTTAATCTGTTCCCCCCACTCTCTCTCTCTCTCCTTCTTTCACCTCCTCTCTCTCTCACTTGCTCTTTCTTCTCTTTCTCTTCTCTCTGCTTCTTTCTGATCATGCCATGGTCTATTTTGGGAGCAGTATTCAACTCTAATAATGTTTCTGTTTTACAGTTGCCATGGTTATGGTTTTATACAAGGAGAATTGAAATGAATATTTTCAAAAAATCAGTTGGGAAATAAAATAATTAAATTCTTTATGTAATTAGAAATAATTAGCAGTTGAAATGTATTAATAATAATTAAGTCATGACAAAGGTTTCATTTATCTTCCTTCAAATGAATAAATAAATTCAGATTTCATCATTTTTTTTTTTTCCATCTTTTACTTATTTCAGTCATTAGACTGTGGTCATGCTGGGGCACTGCCTTGAAGGATCTTTCCGGTCAAATGAATCACTCCCCACCACCCAGTACATATTTTTAAGCTTGGTGCTTATTCTATCAGTTTCTTTTGCTGAACTGCTCCTTGATGAGGAGGTAAACACACCAACACTGGTTGTAAGGTGGTGGTGGGGAACAAAGACAAAGAGGCAAACAAACAGAAAGACAGACAGACAGAAACACACACACATGTTATTTACATATGATGGACTTCTTTCAGTTCCCATCTACCAAACCCACTCATAAGGATTTGGTTGGCCCATGGCTATTGTAGAAGGCTATAGTAGAAGACATTTGCTCAAGGTGGTACGCAGTGGGACTGAGTCCAAGCTTCTTACTACATAGCCACACCAACGCCTGAAGTTTGCTGACATAAATATTTATCACTTAGCATTTTTATACATTTTTTGTAATTGTGCCTAATACTTTATGGTAAAAATGAAGATTTGAATTAGATAATGACTTATTCGGTAAAGTGGAATAGCTGTGTAACTCCTCCACAACAACAAGACACTTGTTCTTGTCCCTTTATTACGTTTTAGCCTTTCAATACCTGGCCTAAAGAAGGGGGTAAGCTGGCAGAATCGTTAGCATGCTGGGCAAAATGCTTAGCAGGATTTCATCTTGCTCTACATTCTGAGTTCAAATTCTACTGAGGTTGACTTTGCCTTTAGTGTTTGTGACTGACATATATGACAATCATATAACCTGCTGGAAATTGCAGTCAAATTTTCTTCAGAGCACTGCCTTAATGTCTTAATATAAAAAGGACATTAAATATTGAAGTCTTGAATGCTTTTTACTAATAGCTTGCTCTTGCTTGGCCAACCTGGGGCTAAGAAACACTACCACCCTGTACAAAGTATTCTGCCAAGGTTCACTTTGCCTTTCATCCTTTCAGAGTCGGTAAAATAAGTACCAGTTAAGCACTGAGATGAATGTAACCAACTTTTCCCTCCTGCAAAATTGCTGGGCTTGTACCAAAATTTGAAACCAATATTATTAGAAGCAAATTTTATTTTTCATTGATTAACTCTTTTATTACCATATTTTTGTTGAAATACACTTCCCCCGTTTCAATTAATTTTGAAAGCAATGAAGAATTTTGAACAAGAATTTGTCGTTATCAAGCTGGTGCTTGGAACATTACATGAAATTTTGATGGAAGGTTTTAATTTAGATTACTTTAAACAGGAAATATGTGTCACAGAACCAGAGTGGTCTCATGTGGGTTAGCAGCAAAAAGAATGAAATGACTTGCATCAAATTCTTTTTAACCATTTTGTTAACATATTTTTCTTGAAACCCACTGCTTTGTTTCAATTAATTTTGAAAATAATGAAGACTTTATTAAAATAACTTTGTTGTTATTAAGCTGGTGTTTGTAAGAAAATTAATGTAGAATTTTGATGGAAGATTTTAAGTTCATTTTAAAATGGGGAATTTGTATCTTAGAACTAGGAGCAGTTTCAGGCAGTTTGGCATCAAAAGGATTAAAGCAGTAATCATAAGATATCACTAAAGAAGTTGGGAATGCTTTTGATCATTGTTGGTTTGCTTGGTTAAGGTTAGCCTGAGGTTAAACAACAGCATCATTCACAACAGCTTGATATATATCTGCTAAAAGACAGTGAGCTGGCAGAATTGTTAGCATGTCAGGCAAAATGCTTTGTGGCATTTTGTCTGTTTTCGTGTTCTGAGTTCAAATTCCATCAAAGTTGACTTTGCCTTTCATCCTTTTGGGATTCATAAAAAAAGTACCAGTTGAACACTGGGGTTGATGTAATCAACCTCCCCCTCCCCCAAACTTACTAGCCTTCTACCAAAATGTGAAACCAATATCTATCTGCTATGTGGTAGAAAATATAAACATTTTTATAAGAACATGTAGTGAAATATCCTGTTTCATTAGCTTCAATAAAAAGGAAGTTTTCCTTCAATACATAAAACTACTCCATCAATACCCAGACATTCATTGCTATAGCTATGTTCTACATAACTAACCAGAAATGAATGCATGATCATTCTTCTGCTTATTAACAATTTCTTGAAAATGATTTAACATCTGTAATTTATATAACAGCTGCTTGTGCTTTTATGTGCTTTTAACATTATTTTATTATAACTATTATTTATTCTGCTATAGTTGGTAAGAATCTAGTAATTATCCCAAGTTTAAAAGTTAATACTTACATACATAAGACTCTTTTTTGTCTACATACCTAAGATTCTCTTATTAACTAGCTTGGTGACAGGTGAAGGTTGATGAGAGGAAGAGAGCATCCAGTTGCAGAAAAGCTGCCTCAACAAATTTCATCTGACCCACACAAGCATAGAAAAGTGTGCATTAAAATGATGATGGTAATAACATTTCGTGTTTATAAAAGATATATTCTGTTATTAAAATATAAGGCGCAGTTGATTACGAACCACATAATACCAATAACACGGAATGTTGTATGATAGAAAACTTAACTTTATAGTAAAAGATTGTTTCAAATTTTGATATGTGAAACTACAAGGTCACTCATGCTTTTTATCTGCTATTATTATTGAAGGGCTAAAACCAAAAATGCAGTTAGAAATTAAAGATACTATTGTGTTTCTTACTTAAGTCATAAGACTGCAACCATGCTGGGGTATTGCCTTGAAGAATTTCAGTTGAACAAATTGAGCTCACTACTTATTATATCAGTGTCATCTGCTGAGCTGCTAGGTTACCGGATCATAAGCAGAGCAACACTGGTTGTCAAGTGGTGGAGGACAAACACAGACACAAAGATACACACACGCACACACACACATGTATACATATACAATGGACTTCTTTCAGTTACTGTTTACCAAAATCAAGGCTTCAGTAGAAGGCAATATAGTGGAAGAGTGTGGCCCCTTGGGAAGGCCCAATGTACTCACTGTGGGACTGAACCTGGAACCATCTGCTTGGGAAGCAAACTTCTTGCCACACAGCCACGCCTACACCTATATTAATAATTCGCAAGTATATTATTGATACAGATTTCATAAAATTCACAATTTCTAGAGTTGATTGGAAGTAGATCTACAATCAATCATTACTTATATAAAGACATAAGAAAAATAGTAATTCTGTTTAAAATAAAACTTGTGGTTTATATAAAAACATAAGTTAATGTGTATGGAAGATCTTCATACCCGGTTGTAAGACTTTTGAACTAACACAATATTTTTGATGTCCTAAGACAAAAAGAAACAACAAGTAAATAGGAGAGGTGGGAGACCGTGTGTCAAAAAGAAATTTGATACACTTTAGTTTATTGACTCATGTAAGTACATTTTCAAAGGGATTTTGTTCCAGGCATGATTTTAAGTGTATACAACTAATAAGCGTTGCTAGTTTGAACTTTTTAATGAGGAGTGATTATATTAGTTGCTTAGGCTTTCATGTGTTTTACTGTTACACGTCCCCAGAGATTAGGTTTAGAAAACAACTACAACGTCACTAACAATAACAATTCTGCCATTAACAAGCAGTGAATTTCAATGAATGGTTTTATTTCTTGAGGTTAGTAATTTTGATAAACCATTAGTTAAGTTTTGAAACATTTTCTCCCCTCCATTATTCAAATATGGAATCCTGGTGGTTTTATGATTCTGCTTCAAGATTTTTAACCTCGAACTGTAATATGAAATTATTTAATTTAATATCTTTTGAAAATATAATGGTATTTATTACATAAAACAAAAGACCCCCTTTTGTCATGAATGACAAACACACACACACACAGAGGCTTCTTTCAGTTTCCATCTACCAAATTCGCTCACAAGGCTATGGTTGGCCCGAGGCTTTAGTAGAAGACACTTTCCCAAGGTGACATGCAGTAAGACTGAACCACACAGCCATGCCTATGCCTATATGTAAAATATTCTTGAATATAAACAGGTACAGGCATTGGGTGTGTGGTTAAGATGCTAGCTTTACAACTATGTGGTTTTGGGTTCAGTCCCACTGCATGGCACCTTAATCAACTGTCTTCTACTATAAACCCAGGCTGACCAATGCCTTATGAGTGAATTTGATAGAGCATGTGTGTGTGTGTATGTGTGTGTGTGTGTGCATGTGTCTGTGTTTATGTGTATGTCTTTATGCTTGTGTTTGACCCTCCAACCACCAATACTCGACCAGTGATAGTTTGTTTATGTCCCTGTAAGTTAGCAGTCGTGTCAAACGAAAAAAAAAAAAAAAAGACCAATAAAATAAATACCATTTGTAGAAATAAGTCCTAGAGTTGATTTCTTTGACTAAACTCATCAAAGCAGTGCCCCAGCATGACTCAGTCTAATGACTGAAACAAATAAATGAATAAAAGAAAATGAATAGCATAAATTTTGTCTCTGTCTCCTCCCACATCCATATAATCTTTCACACAGACTTATATTACATGCATGAGATTCATTATTTTAACACCAACATAAATTATCAGTCAGTTTTGGTAAACAATGTTAGTCTAAATCAGTGTTTCTCAACCATTTTTGTCCTATGAACTCTTTGATTACTATCTCACTCAGGGGAACCACTATGGCCATTTGATGTTTAGAAAAAGCCTACTGTGTTTTTATAACTAAACGTTATTAGAAAGTGTATTGTAGAAGTGTAACTCATTTATTGCAACTAAAATTTACAAGAAAATCTTATGTGGACCTCCAAAGTGAATTAAATTGCATATTGAGCTGATGTGATTGTTTTTAATGTTAGTTTCAGTAAGATGGTAGAATTGTTGGCTTTAACTCTAATCCAAATCCATAGAAATATAAAACGATCAGGGTTATACATAGAAGAATATAGTGGGTGATGAACAACTTGGGGATGTGTGTGGCATGAATAATAACTCTAAAATCGTTGTTAATATGTTATATATAGTGAGCTAAGAAATATTGACTTCAAATAATTGGCACAAGACCAGTGATTTCGGAGGAAGGGCTAGTCAATTACATCAACCCCAGTATTCAACTGGTACTTACTTTATCGACCCCCAAAAGGCTTGCAAAGCAAAGTCAACCTTGGTGGATTTGAATTCAGAATGTAAAGATGGATAAAATGCCACTAAGCATTCTGTCTGACATTCTAATGATTCTGTTAGCTCACTGCCTCAGTGAGCTGAGAAATATTGGTAGTGGTGGTTCTGGTAGTAGTGTTGGTGGTAGCTGATCTCTCAAATGAACTGAGGAAACTGTTTCCAATGGTTTTTCAAATTGCTAATTCTATCTGTCTGCTGCAATTCCTCTCAGAAGTGACAGGGAAGGATTTGAACTCAGATATATACAGAGGTAGAACAGATTCTGCAAGACATGCCATCTGACTGTCTTATACTTCTGGCAATCTACTATTCTCATCTTCATCCTCTTGAGTGGAACAAAAAGAAAAAGAAAAGAAAACCCATACAGCTATCAAATGTCTATGGCCTTGCAGACCTGAAGACAATCCCAGTAATACTAGTACCATGTTAAAATATTCCCAATACTTTATAAAGTGGGTAAAGTTAGGAAGGGTTAAAGTAAAGCTACTTTCTCAAGTCATATCGACTCACAAGGGCCAATTTCTTGGTTTCCGTGGTGTATACAGGGTGTCCACAAAGTCTGGGTACATGGAGTAAATAAAATCATAACATAAACAATTAAATATAAGAAATAATAATTTCTTAAAGTATGTGTTAATCTCCATGTACCCAGACTTTGTGGACACCCTGTATATTCTCCACCTGGATGGGACACTGGTCCATCACAGGGTTACTCATTTTTGCCAACTGAGTGGACTGGAGCAAGTGAAATGAAGTGTTTTGCTCAAGAACATGTGACGCCCGGTCCAGGAATTGAAACCGCAATCTTATGATCATGAGTCCAACACCCTAACCACTAAGCTATGCGCCTCCACTAGGAACGGTTACCAGCGTTTGAAACCATACCAAAATGAAACTTGTGGCATGAAACCTGATCTTATGCTCCTCCAGGCAGTAATTCAAAATGAGAACTAATTAAGATCTTGACAACCTGTTCAACAATAGGGCAAAGTAGATGTCAAAATGATGAAAGCAATGATGAATATGATGATGATGATGTCGATGATAATGATATTGATGATGATGATGTTGATGACGATGATGATGATGATGATGATGATGATGATGATGATGATGTTGGTGGTGATAATAGTAGCAGCAACAGCAGTGGTAACATCAGCAGCAGCAGTAGAAGTAGTAGTAGTAGTAGTAGTAGTAGTAGTAGTAGTAGTAGTAGTAGTAGTAGTAGTAGTAATAGTAATGATTAATATGATAGTGGTGTTGGTAGTGGTGGTAGTGATGGTGGTGATGTTGCTGCTACTGATGATGTTAATGGTGGTGGTGGTGGTGGTGGTGGTGGTGATGTTGATAACGATGAGATGATGATGTTGGTGATGATGTTGGTGATGATGATAACGACGACAACGACATTGATGATGATATATTCCCGAAGAGATCATTCTTGTCCCCTTTCCAGCAAAAAGAATCGGCAGTCCTATACATGACCTCAGTTGTCTTTCGAGGGTTAAATCACTGCATCAAAAAACAAAATACTCGGGTTGTTAGGTAGTTACGTGATAACTTTTATTACTCGGTGTTATATAGCCCAAAAGATAACAAACAAACCACCACCACCGCCACCACTGCCGCCACCACCACCACCACCAACACCAGTGGTAGAATTGATCACGTGACTTTCACTTCAGACATGTAGAATTGGAATTACTTCACTATTTCCATTGACGAATTCAGAGAAGGCAGAGAACAAGAAAACGGTGAAAACAGAAACTATCCAAACATTACATGCTTTATCAATGACTTAGATTTCTTTAATTTAATTGAAACTACAATATTTGTTTTGTTACGAGTGTAAAGGAAAACAAATACCCTTGCTTGTCTGCTACAGACTTCAAAGTTTGTCTAAATTTACCAAGAATTAGATAGCATGACCGTGTGGTTAAGAAGTCTGCTTCCTAGCCCCATGGTTTCAGGTTCCGTCCCCACTGCGGTGTGGCACGTGTCTTTTACTATAGCTCCGGATTGTTCAAAACTTTATGAGTTAAATGGTGAGTGAAAAAAGCTTATTATATAACTGTCTGTCTGTGACTCTGTCTATCTATCTTTCTATCTGTCTACCTATATATCTATTCATCCATCATCCTATCTATCTGTCTGTCTGTCTGTCAGTTTGTCTATGTATATATCTGTGTGTGTGTGTGTGTATGTATGTATGTGTATATATGTATATATATATCTATAGAGATGTATATATATCTACAGAGATTGCACATCGCATTGAGTGGGATTCCTTCACCGTTAGCGCTCACCGTCAGAGATCTAATCACAGACACGCCACCAGATGCTTCCTACAACAGTATAAAAGCAGAGGTCCTTCGTAGGAATTCTAAATCCTCCGAGAGTTGCTTTCGTACGCTTTTGGAGGACGCAGATTTGGGGGATAGAACTCCAACAGAAGAAAATTCATTCATGAAAGAACTATTTTTCTCTCGGCTACCATCCAATGTCCAGTCCATCCTAGCGCCTATGAAAGAGGGTAGCTCGCTGGAACAGATAGCTACGTCTGCAGACAAGATACTGGAATTATCCAGGTCTCCCTCGTCCGCTGACAAGGTAGCAGCTATTACTTTGTCTACAGGTACCTGGGATTCTTCATCGACCGATGTAGCATCACAAGCAGAAACCCTGAAGGCAATTAAGGACTTGGTACAACAGGTTTCGCGGTTGTGTCGTGTGCGTGCCTCTTTTTCCCGATTGTCTTTCGGGAGTCGTTTTAGGCATCGTTCTTCTCACCAGTGTGCCATCACTTCGTCCGACACGCCGTATTGGTACCATCGACGATTCGGGGATAAGGTACGCCAGTGTAGACAGCCTTGCTCCTACTCCTCACAGGGAAACTAGACCGCTAGACCCTGAGCAAGTAAGCCGTCCCCGTGCTTCGTTCTACTCTGCATCGTGCATTTTTTGTTAGAGACGTCAACTCTTTTAAGCCTTTCATGGTCGACATAGGAGTCAGTGTCAGTATTTGGCCCTTACGTTTCACCTCGACTAGGCCTCAAACTTCTGATATTTCTTTGTATCCTGTTAACCACTTTACTATCCGGACTTACAGACAGATTTCCTTTTCTGTGGATTTATCTCTACATAGAGATTTTAAATGGATTTTCGTCATCACGGATCTACCTTATCCAATATTGGGTGCGGATTTTCTACACCACAACTCATGGTTGATGTGAGAAGGCAACAGCTTCTCGACGATACCAGCTCCTATTCAAACTCCTACAAAGAGTTCCACTGTCGCTCCTGTAGGTCCCTCTTTCTTCGTTGCCACCTCGGGGGACCCGTATCACGCATTGCTTGCTTCTTTTCCGGAGCTTGCTGACTTGTCGTTTAAACCAACCGAGCTTGTTCACTGAACGAAACATTTCATCTCCACGAAGGGACCTCCTGTTTTTTCCCATCCGCGGCGGTTGGCACCGGGCAAGCTTAAGGCAGCTCGAGCTGAATTTGAACATATGCTCCAGCTTCGTCTTATTCGACCATCCACGAGCCCATGGACATCTCCTTTACACATGGCAAACAAAAAAAGGTACAGCAGACTTCTGACCAGTTGGGGATTTCAGGCGCCTCAATGCCATCGCTATCCCTAACAGATATCCTTTACCTAATCTCAGGATTTTTCATCTGCTTTACATGGATGCACCGTTTTCCCCAAGATTGACCTGGTACGTGCATACCACCAAATACCAGTGAACTCGGCAAATATCCCGAAAACAGCCATGACCACTCCAGTTAGCTCGTTCGAGTTCTTATCTATGTCATTTGGACGGCGTAATGCCGCCAGCACTTTCCAGCGGTTCATTGATGAAGTCGTTCGTGGGATGGATTTCGGTTTTGCTTACGTGGACGACCTCCTCATAGCCAGTGACACAGCAGAACATCATCATCAACACCTATCTCAGTTGTTTCAGCGTCTCCGGTCGTACAATGTCAAGGTCAACCCTGCAAAGGGTGTGTTTGGTACAACTTCGTTGGAGTTCCTGGGACATCTTATAGACTCTGAAGGCATTCGGCCCCTGCCGGCAAAGGTGGAAGCGACTCAGCAACTTTCACCCCCACCTCCTTGAAACAGTTACGTCATTTCCTAGGGTTAATTAACTTCTATCGTTGCTTTATTCCTCACTGTGCGGACAAGTTGTTTCCCTTGACTCAGCTTTTGAAGGACAAGAAAAAGAAAGATTCTCCTATTTCTCTTTCTTCCGACGCTTTGCTACATAATATATATAATGTATGTGTGTGTGTGTGTGTGTGTGTGTGTGTGTATGAGCTCACGTAAAATAGCCGACGCGCTATCGAATTTTTACTTCTTGAAACTCTGAAGCTAAATTTATCACTGATTACAGATGTAAAACGACCAAAGGGATAATAATTATTAGACTTGTTATAAATCTTAAGTTGAATCTGATGGAAGCGTTTTGTCACCTATTTGGAAACACAAACTTTATTCTATACACTTTAGTTAACTAGCTTAACAAATCGTTTGTAAACATCACCGGCAATAAACAGGCATAATTATAGTTATAGTTCGAACGTAGCTATATAGGTCACAAATTAACCATAGCAACCTCTTTATTGCCTGTGTTTACAAACTCTTTTCTCGTATTACGGATTTGTTCGTTTATCATTTCCGATGATTTCTTGCCTTATCTAAAAGAATGAAACCTATAATCAGTTCTCAGTCTCCACTATTCGAAAAAGCTATAACAGTAATGAACAACTTAAGAACAACAGTTACGCAGTCTTTCAAATCTAAAGTAGACGAACATATACTGCTTGCAATCAAAACGGATGACCTTCTACTCTTAAACATAATGTAGGCCTTTTTGTGTTCTTTTCTCTTCACTAATTTTTACAGACTAAATTCGTTGCAAGGTAAAGCGGGGAGGATTATGCGATCATTGGAGCTATCGATAAGTGTTGCAGTTTTCTCTTAGACAAACGATTTAATCTAAACACTGATCACTTACCCATATTTTTTATTTGTTTGATATGAAACACAAGTAAGGTTTAACATGTGAAAAAATGTCGCGCTGACGATTAGAATTCTATTACCGTCAAGCTGCCATAGAGGAGCTATTGCTTGATTTTGTGGTGTCGACTCACAGAGTAGCCTCTTAGAATTTACAAATCCCTCGGTTATTTTAAGATTGATGGATTTTATTCGGCTCCGAAATCTTACTATCATCTACTTTTATCGACGGATGGCATTAAACGTACTGTTTTTGGATGCCATATTTGTCTGAAGCTAAAGAAACAATGTCGTATGAAACCATATCCGTTCATCAGATCCACATATTCTATTGACCTCTTAAGCATAACTTTTAAGGATTTGTTACCTTAACTTTTAATCGATGCAGGTGAATATCCCTGACTTCCGTTTGCTTTACCTTATTTCAACATCTTTTAATCGACTATCATTTCTTGCTTGACTATGTTATTTCTGTTTTCGGTTTTTTTCTGGCTATGTCCGCTCAGCTAGAAGAATGTCTTACGTGTCTTCTGAAGTGAAATCTTTACTGCATGATAAAGGTTCCCCATCTGGCTTCTTTGCTCCAGACCACTCAACTCGAAATGAGAAATGTGAGAGTTATATCGGTATCGTTAGGAAAACTGACATTATCTCTAGTATCTAAAAATCTTCCGGTACCTACAATGGAATCTCTTTTGTTTGATTTCTGACATTCGATGCAATTCTTGTGTATACCCACAAACACTTAATAAACTAGATGTAATATTTTGTCCCAGAGAAATTTCTCATAGAGACTGTGCATTAAAAAATAACTGAGTTCGCTATATGCTTTTAACACATAATCGGCGAATCATCAAACATAGCGTTTAGTCTTCATTTGGTCTCACGACAACATTCTGAGACAGCCTGTGTTTTTTTTTTAACATACAAGTACTTTTGAGAAGTTTTTCTGAAACAAAATATGATAGCTATACTTTTGTTTTACTTTTGCATATATATTATACACATCGTTACTTCATCTAATGCTGTTTCTAATGTATATATAGATATAATGAACGTTTCTTCATCTTTCTTCTATCAACGACTGCATGAATCGATGCTCCAACTTGGCTTTCCTTGTCCGGAAAGGTTCTGTTGACGAGCTAAGCCGATCTTTGGTCCATGAAGTTGAACTATAGGAACAAAGTCATGAGATATCTCAGACAAGACTGAGGTCGATCATGACAAAAGTACTCCAGCTGGACGTGTCGAGATTCCTGAGAATTGCCTTGACTCGTTTACATTGACTCTTTATCAGAGATGTAACCAGGTTCTAAAGTCAGAGGGAACCGAGCACATAAAAAAAAAAACGATTTTGTGACTCATACTAGACATTTTAAAACTAATTTCTCTTATATTACGCGAAATATTTCATTAGTTATGATATACGTAATTGTATTCTAGGCGTAGGATGGCTGTGTGGTAAGTAGCTTGCTTACCAACAACATGGCTCCGGGTTCAATCCCACTGCGTGGCATCTTGGGCAAGTGTCTTCTACTATAGGCTCGGGTCGACCAAAGCCTTGTGAGTGGATTTGGTAGACAGAAACTGAAAGAAGCCTGTCGTATATATGTAAATATATATATATATATATATATATATATATATATATATATATGTTTGTGTGTATATGTTTGTGTGTCTGTGTTTGTCCCCCCAGAATCACTTGACAACCGATGGTGGTGTGTTTAAGTTCCCGTAACCTAGCGGTTCGGCAAAAGATACTGATAGAATAAGTACTAGGCTTACAAAGAATAAGTCCTGGGGTCGATTTGCTCGACTAAAAAGCGGTGCTCCAGCATGGCCGCAGTCAAATGACTGAAACAAGTAAAAGAGTAAAAGAGTAAAGAAAGAGTATTTATTAATGTCAGGTTTCGGTAACAATGCCATTATGTATGAAACTTGCAATTACTGATAAAGGTAACTAAATAGTTTTTTTAAAAATTGTTGAAAAGACAACTATTTTGAAAAAGTATGCTCGGAGGGATCGGTCACCTTCCACCGCTCCCCTAATAGCTACGTCATTGCTCTTGATAACGTTCCTATACAGGAATTAGATTAAACTAATGGATCATCTACAGAGTTTGTGAGCCCCTCAGGAAATACTCAATACCTGACAACCTCTGGTGCCATCCAAGAATTTGTGTTATATCATGTCACATTTCGAAGGTTACACTTTAACAATCTGAGAGTCGTAAAAGCCGATAAAGTTACGTCTTGTGACTTAAAATGTCGATTATATCCCATTTCTTTTGAAGGTATTATACATGTGACCAACAGCTGACCGAAAGTGTCATTAAGATATGGCATGATGTTGCTAAAACAGTTAACAATGGCATCCGCAGGAAAAAGACTGTTCTCAGATACGTACATACATGCGTTTCAACTTCAGAATAATGAGTAGACAATTTTTGTACAAAAAAATCGGCTGCAAATTACAAACCTACGAAATTTGATATAATTGTAGCCCCGCAGATGTGAATATTTCTTTCAAAATTACAAGGAAAGAAAATTTCTATTGGCCCTCTTGCCTATGTGCTCCAGTTGCCTAAGAAGTAATCTAAACCCCTTATCAGGGAGATTTTCAAACACAAGAAAAATGGCCAGCTAGCATGCACTCTGAAAATAGTATCCATATGCGAAACACTACACTAAAAATATACAATACTTTTTAAAAGTTCAACATGTTTTAATAATAATTCCAATGAATTGTTTCTTTATTAGAAACCGACTCCTTTATAGGAAAAAGTCATATAATTAAAAAGAAACATGATACGCACGCATTCATGTACATGTTACACATACATACGTATATACGTGCATATATACTTGCATGTAAATATCTATACATGCATAAATACATGCATACAAGCATGCATAAGGACGTATATATATATATATATATGTATATATATATATATATATATATATATATATATATATATATATATATATATATATATATATATATATATATTGTTGTACTTGGGGATGGTCATGTTGCCAGTTTAGCCAATAAAAACACACGCACTGTATATTTGGTGTTAATTTTCTTTTTTTTTTTTTTTTTTTCAGCTTTATATTACATTAATCTTAATCTTAATCTTATTTCGGCCAGAGTTCTTTCGTCACACTTCTGTGACCTCATCAGTGGTCCTTTGTTTCCTTCTTCTTTCTTATGTGTGTCTCACCTTGCTAACTATCAGCCATACATACATACATAGGCTCAGGCGTGGCTCTATGGCAAGAAGCTTGCTTTCCATCCACATGATTCCGGGTTCAGTCCCACTGTTTGGTACCTTGGTCAAGTGTCTTTTACTATAGCTTGGACCGACCAAAGCCTTATTAGTGGATTTGTTAGACGGAAACTGAAAGAAACACGCGGTATATATATATATGTATATATATATATATATATATATATATATATATATATATATATATATATATATATATATATATGAAAGAAGGTTTGAAAATGCACTTATTTTTTAAAAATATTTATTTACTTAACCGGTTTCACTTTAAAAAACACACAAACACACATACACACGCACTAACGCACACACACGAACAAACACATATACACATACACACACATGCGCACACACAACACCCTAACAAATATTAATCACACACATACACACTCACACAAACGTGCACACACATACACACACCATCCTACTATAGATAAAAAAACACACATACTCATATACACATGCCACACACGCACACATACAGACATAGACATACACAAACATATGAACCATCACACACATACGTTTGCTTACACACACACACACCACAAGGTATTTAAAACAACACACCCACTCAGACAGAGAGACACACACACACTCCCACACTCACACAAAACACTCCCACGCACACACACAGATGCACACATACATACACACACATACGTACACACCCTCACACATACATACGGTTGCTCTCACACACACACACACCACAAGGACGATCAAAACAACACATACACACTCAGACAAAGAGATATACGCACAGTCTCACGTACACACACCTAACATCCCCACCGACACAAAAAACACTCAAACACACACTCATATACACATTCCACAATAAACTCTGGGACCAATAAAAACGGCACACACACACACCCACACATATACACACACATAGAGATGTGCACAAAACCAGTCCCAAAAACCAGTGAACCATGACAGACTGTCACAGACCAACCAAAAATAAAAAAATCTTCTTTAACTCTTCTTCCCTCCCACCCCAGCTAGCCAGTCATACTGTCTCTTAAGACAGTAAAACATTCCTTCAATATACACAAGAGAAAAAGGCCAGGTCAGTTCCTTCTCAATTTTATTCGATTGTCAAAGAATATGTATAAGAATATGTATATGTATTTTTCCATATGTGTATTTTCATACACTGTTTTTAACACTGTTTTTAACAATTTCACCTTAATATCAGAGAATGTGTGACAATCAGTATGTAACACTACAAAGTTCATACAAAGCTTTATACTTTAAATATATTTTATCATCAAAGAATGTATATATGCATTTTAATACTCAAACTGTTTTTTAACATTTTTTATTATTCTCAAAGACTTTTGATAATCTTTTTCTAAAAAAGTGAAACCGGTTAAGTAAATAAATATTTTTAAAAAATAAGTGCATTTTCAAACCTTCTTTCATATATATTTCCACTCGTACGGTATTCCACAACTTTACTTTATTATATATATATATATATATACATATATATATACCTATATATACATATATATATCTATGTGTGTGTGTGTGTTTGTGTCTATGTTTGTTCCCCACCACCGCTTGACAACCGGTGTTGTTGTGTTACGTCCCCGTAAGTTAGCGTTTTTGGCAAAGTGACCGATAGAATATGTACCAGGCTTTAAAAAAAACTAGTGCTGAAGTCAATTTATTCGACTAAAAATAATGTGGTGCCCCAGTATGACCGCAGTCTAATGACTGAAACAAGTAATATATATATATATGCATACGCACAAACACGCACATATGCAAAAATTAATTCATACACGCATGCATACATACTCATTATATACATTCGTAAAATAGGTCTGTGGGTCAAAGACTCAAACTAGTTGATGTTGTGTCATAAATTCATGACCCACCACAAACATTAGTTTACATCCTTGGAAGATATCAGGCATTGTAAGGGGTTTATTTTTCTGTATTATCCAAATAACTTATCTAGAGGAAGATTTTTTTAAAGCTGTTGCACACAGTGCTACAAATATTGAAGATAAGCCCTGGAGGTTAGGGAAAATAGCACAACAAAAAGGAAAAGAAAATTAAGACTAAATTAAAAAGAAGGAAAAGAAGTAAAGCTATGATGAATAGAGTGAGAAAACTTATACAATGGAACATGCTATGGAAGTCAATTAGCGTAGAAACAAATATATTACTGTCAAACTTGAGGTGACATTACTATATCAGATAACTGTTCGGGGTTTATAATGGACTAACAAATATGGAAAATTTGAAATATAACCTTAGCGAGAAGTAAACAATATCTGGTAATGCAAACTGTCATTTTCTCCGGTTTTCTCGAAATATCATTTCTCTTCAATTACGGTAGAACTGTTTGACATCTTCACGAAAAAATGCTGGATGCCCGCAGAAGGATGTTATGAGCAGCATGGAAGAAGTAGGACGCTGGTGGGCGAGGAGGCAAATTTTACGGATTTTTTTTAGTGACTCGAAAGTTGTAAAGTTTGTTGTTGAGGTACCGTATTTGATGATATAATGAATAGAGTTGCATGGAAGAGCAGCAGGCAAAAAGAATAGAACAGCAGTGGGTGATTTTCCGTGTCAGGTGGTTGCATTTAACATACAAGGAGCGGATAAAAGTTCGTATAAATCGTTTTGAAGAAGCAAGAATGTAGGGAATGTTAGGATATTCTGTGGAGTGATGCGGCTTCACAGATGGATGAAAATTTGGTTCGAAGCCTTGTTGAATGACATTAAGGCGAAGATAGTGCCCAAGAAAGTTTAAATGATTATAGAAGCGTGTTTTTAAAAAATTATAATTGAATACCGAAAATGGCAACGTATGTTTAACTAGTTGGATGCGCACAGTTAGTTACAACTTGCGTCTGTCACCGGTGCTTCAAACCATGCAGATCTGCAGCAGGAATGAACAGTCATCTGAGAAGTCATAGAGGGAAAGTCAGAAATACCCTTGACGACGAGGAAGCATAAGTAGACAGAAATCGTCTGTGAAAATGGAGCAATCACCATATTTATATGTATGAAAGTGTGTGTGTATGTCTGTGCGTGCGTACGTGCCTAATAGTCTATATCTATTCATGTGTATCCATCTGACTATAACTGTGTTTATGGTCTTGGTTATATATGGTGCCACCATCCAATTATTCCACCGGTATATGGGCACAGTCGTCACTCGCAAACGTGCATGACCTAATAATTTTTACCATGCTTTTATTTTAAATGCCTATGTAGTCGCAAGCAAACACGGACACTCTTTGTATGTGTCAGCTAGAGGAAAGAAAGGGCTTGTACTCATTTTCAAGGAGTATTCATTTTAATTTGAAAAGACAAGAGCAATATAAAAGGAAATGATGTACCTTGTTCAAGGACAAACAGGCCTTCTGGTTTAAGAATCAAATTCATAACCTGTAAACTTATCCACACTCTCGAATTGCTGTATATTTACAACAACGCTAAAGATGCTATGTTTGAGTGACAAAAAGTAGTCAAACATATTTTAGGAGAGTGGGTTATATATCTTTAGATATACACCTAACTCTCCTACATTAAATTGGAAGAGGACCGAACGCAGAAACTCCAAACTGATCAACAACAACACATATTTATTGTTCGGTGTAAAAGGTAAACAGTATCTAATTGTCCGGTTTAGAGTAGCCTGAAATGTTGGTTGTACGGTTCTTCGTGCTGGTGTCGTTATAAAGACAACTTGGTTCAACCACATTCAAATGGGAGAGCTTGCTTAGACGTCTTGCTTGGTCGCTGTCTGCCTTGGTAAGAGACAGAATCGAAGCGGGAACGCTTCGATGTTTAAACTCACGCATGCGTGGTTAAAGATTCAGCAATGGCGCCTATGCTTTTTTGGCGCTAATATGACGTCACTACAATATAAAAGCAATAACTGGAAATAACAAGGAATTTTGTGGTGGGTACTCTCAGGTCCAGTTAAGATTTATAAAGACATCTGGTTTCTAAGACCCAGCAGTTATAAGCTTTTCTGGCCACAGCTCATGAGCTGAAACTAGATAAAATGAAAAATGAAAATGATATCCACAGATTGGCGGAAGCTGTGTTTTGAACGTTTCTTTCTTGGATTTTGGACCATTTTAACATTTTGAGAGAGAGAGAGAAACTGCCCAGCACCATATTTAATCAAATCTGTAGAGATGAAAAGCAAAGTCGATTTTGTCAGGATTTGAACTCAGAGCGAAGTGTGCCGGAACAAATATACTGCAAGGGATTCTATCCGACGCCTTGATGTCTTTGCCAATATATCACCTTTACAATATATCAATAAATGGTAATAAGCATGTGGTGAGAGAAAAACAACATTAGGTCAAAGGCTAATAATATTTTAATAAGTTCAGCACATAAGGGAGTCAAGCGTGAATATGTTTCGTTCTAATTAGATCTCCCCAGTGAGCCGTCCTTTTCGCAGAAACTTGTTCAGAGTTATCTCCTGTGTTTACCAAAATGATATCAATTTTTTTAGTTAATGTCGTCTTTTTTCTTCCTGCGTAGTTATTTTTATCATTAGCTTTCCGATGTTCACTGCATTAGATATTTTATCAGGATAATTTGTTGAGATTAGTCAATAAAACAATTTTAAATCAGAAAGCTGAAACGACATTTTAAGTGCACAGACGTTAAGGTTAGCCTAAGCTTAAAATTCAGCTACAAAACCGAATGCACAAGCTTGGATTTGGTGT